>NW_017308383.1:148601-156338 GCF_000935625.1 Nanorana parkeri | reverse complement strand
GGAGGTGTGGAAAATAGCTGGGAATGATGGGGGGGGGGGGTCCCTGGCTAGAGATCAGCTTTGATCAGCAGGTATTCCTAATAAAGTAGCCACTGAGTATATGTGTTACAGACTTGGTAACATGGTAGTGAAATGCAAAATTATCATCATTACTTTTTTCTATACAAATAAGAGAATTCAAAACTGTACTCATTGCTGTGACATTTGCAGAGCTGAGCTATATGCTGGCAGAAGAGACTGAAGATAAATGTCAACTTCTGAAACTCCTCTTACATCTGACTAAATTTAAGTTGTTATTTGTAGCAGATGGTATTTCTCAAAGATTAGAATGTTTGATGGGGAATGGCAGCTACGGATACAATAAATGGCATATTTACAAAGGTTTTGGTTAAGGCAGCAAAAAGTTCTGAAATAATGTGTCTCCGGTCTTTTCTGACTAAATGCTCCGGAAGTTCGGGACACTTCTCTGTGAAATGTATTTTTGAATTTTTTCATTTGGTATTGATTCATTGATGTGCAAGTTTGTTAGTGCTAAAAGCTCTGAGCACACTATAAGTACAATATAACTCTTCAGTCTCCTTACTATAACTTGGTGCCCAAGTCAAAAAGTAATTAGTATTCTGCAGCAATAAAAAAAATCAGACGCCTCTTTTACAGACTTATGGTTATGAAGCGCTTTTGAGAAAATATGCATATAAATAATAAAGCAGGTATATATTAATATTTGTACAAGCTGGCACAAGAAAAAGTTACAATAAGTTTGAGGCTAACTTGTTAGCCGTATTTGTGGGAGGAGCCCCACACATCCCACGCATTTAAACCCCCATGTTTCCCCTACTCACCTGTCACGTTCGTGACTCCCCACCCGCCCTTACCCCTCCTGGCAACATTTTCACTCCTGAATATGCCCCCTTATTTGCATACTGTCCATAGCAACCATGGCACACCTCAGGTCAAGTTAGGCAGGTTCATCATCTCTGTGTTCAGGTGCGTATCAGTGGGGCTCTGAACACAATTATCATTATAGAAAAGGGCTTAAGTGTTGGCATATACAACTTATTCACTAAGCTAAGCTTAACTAAACTTATTCACTAGGTGGAAAGAGAAATGCTGATGTGTTAATTATAGTATCCCATCACAACCACCACGACCACTCCATATACCCCATGTTGTGTATAGTATGTGCTGTGCATAGCTTTGGATTTCTGTTTAAAGTCCCTAACTCACTTCTGCTTGGGTTAAGCAAATGTCCTTTTTTTTTACACATCTGAAGTAATATAAATATAATTATTCTCACATCTGTGCTTGTTACATTTTGTGGTTGTTAAATTTTATAATGTTATTGCTGTTGTCATATCAATTGTTTCTTGCAGCCAAAAATCATCAAATGAAACAAAAAGCTAACTGTTAAGAATTGTTTCTTCTTCTTCTGTTTTGTAAAGTTTTTTTTCTCTTTGTCCCAGATGCTTTAATAATGAGAATCCAATGAATAAAGTTCATGACCTAAAATAAATTCATTGTTTATTAGACAGAAATGATTCCATTATTTTATTAATTAACCTTTTGTTGAGCTTTAAGGAGTTCATTAACCTTTCTGGTTCAGCCATTTGGATGCAAAAGACTTGAGTTTATCATACAAATTCATTCAAAGTATTAGCTCAAATGGCAAGCTGCAAACAAACACCGTGACACAGTCTTAATGCTTTGGGCCATATGTCTTGTTTATGGACATTGCATTCAAGATGTGCTCAAAACTAGCACTTGGTGCCCTGATACTTGTAGAAAATGGTTTGATTGACCAAAGAAGCTACCTGGGCCAGTATGCAACCACCAGTGTTTTCCTGCAGGGGGCATCAAACACAGAGTAGTAGAATTCCTCTTATTTCTCTACAGACATTTACAGGATTATTCGCGAAAGGGTGAAGAGTTTGGAGAAGGCAGGAGAAGTGAACAATCTAGGACAACATAGCTTAACTGGAAAGTGAGCTGAATGTATAATTTTTCCAAATCAGCTATTTTGGCCTAGTATGTTCACTTCTCCTGCCTTCTCCAACCTCTTCACCATTTAGTGAATAAGCCTGTTACTCTGCTCCCTGTCCAGTGTGAGTAATGGTAAGAGAGAGAGAGAGAGAGAGAGAGAGAGAGAGAGAGAGAATGCTCACTTCTATGCCTGTATGTATCAGAGAAACCCTCAGCATAGTCCGCTGGCAAGATGCAGCAAGAGCAGATGCAGATGATGGGTATAGTAGAATCAGGATATAAACCTTTTTTTTCAACAGTGAATAAAAAATAATGAAACTAGCCAATCTTGATCTATCATTTGTATAACTCAATAACTGTAAACTCAATAACTCAATAAACTGTGCAAATCGATAAACCTGCATGTTCATGTACAGACCTGTCTGGTTTTCAATCACCATCTCCATATTCCTCTTACCCTTACTTTTACAGAAGGGAATGGCAAGATAAGAATGGATAGGTAGGGTGACATTATTATTGTTTAGGAACACAATTTCAAAAGGTGCCAGATAGAGTTGTGGCTCTGGTGAAGCTTAAGCTGAGATTGACCTGAAATGTATCATTGGCCAGTAGTTAAAGGAGAACTATGGGGTCAGTGTTTTTCCCCATAGTTCTCCTTAGGGTAACAGGAGGACACAAACTAGCATCCTCCCGTTACCCTAAGCTCAGTATACCGCGAGCTACAGCTCGCAGTATACTGAGGCGCTGCAGCCGGAGCGGATCCCGACCTGGACGTCGAGATCTGCACAGCTGCGTGAGTGACAGCTGGCTCTGCCCATCTAGAGGCAGAGCCAGCTGTACCCCCCCCCTCCCCCGTCCGTTCTGCCAGTCAGCGCTGGCAGATCGGAGCGGGGAGAGGGGAATCCAGCCCCTCCCCCTGTCACGGCCGAGAGCCGTGACAGGATCGAGAGGTGAGCGAACCCGGTATGTGTTCGCTCACCTCCCGATCTACTGAGCCGACCTGTGACAGTCTCATTGTCACAGGTCGGCTTGAACTATGAGGTGAGTGGAAATCACTCATCTCATAGTTGTCCTTTAATACAGCCTACCAGATTCTACCAATATCTAGAATATCATACCAGTCAAATACAAAAAAAAATGTTGCATTTACTCGACTTGGGTGGCCACATTTTGCTTGTCAAGGCATCTAATTTACATCCGGCCATACCTTAAAGCGGCACTAAATTTAGGAGTTAAATCATAAAAGTGTATTCAAGTACCCTTACTATTAACAAAAATGTATATTATTTGTGTATCACTCAGCTGTAGATCCTCAAATCACCTCTGAATTGGTGCTGACACTGTCCTTCCTCCTGCAGGGTAGCTACTTTTGTGCCCCATGGTCCCTGTGTGTGTTGTAAAGTAGCCACCACTCCAAGCTCGCTGCCATGATGGACTACGATCTTAATACAAATTAGTAAACTAAACATGAGATTGTAGTCCATCACAGTAGCGAGCTTGGAGTAGTTGGAACACATACATATTTGCAGAAACACCCACGTGGACAGGAATGGGTTGGTGGAATACGGCACTGAGATCTCTCTTTTGGAGTATCCAAGACATAACAAACCAAAGATTTACTAAGCCCACCAGGCTGTCCCTATCATTTTTGGGTGCTTGGGCATTTTAGAGATACATTTCAGGCAAAAAGCTAAAAGCACAGTTGAAACCCTTATATGGAAGCTGTTATACCTGCTAAAGAAAATCACATACAAATATCCAGTGTAAAGATGTGCACAACCCTGGTAGACAACAGATCCAGGTTGGTTACCTGACATATCCCTACTGCAGTTATTCAATACAGTTAGGTCACCTCCTTGCCCAAAGAGTGTGATTGGACATTTTGCTCACTTTCTTCTCTCCACCTATTAGTATGTTCCTTGTCAGCACTGCAACACATCAGTTTGGCTCAGAGTGCTGCCCCTTCTTCTCCAAGTTTGAGCTGTACCGTACAGAGGATTACATAAGGCAGATACCAAGTCAAATTTATCTGCTTACACAAGCACTATTTAACATCACATTTCATTATTTTTTAATCAGTACATAACACCATTAGTTGATCATTTTCTATGTTCATGTTAGGCTTACCTGATGTTTGACTTTAAGGATTATACTTGCTTGTCAAAGCAATTCTAAAGCAAGGGCCATCATTTATTTAATAAACCGCTTTTATAGCTCCATAGCTGCTTGCTAAACACATAGATACATCATCTATATATACAATCATTAAACTGGTGCTGCCAAGCAAAAACAATTGTATATGTTCATGCACTGTACAATGCAAACATGTTATACATCATAAATGATAGAATATTCTCCTGTAAGTATCATTTAGTGATAGCCTGGAATATTGTGACATAGTTGTTAAAACTGATCTGTAGTGAATAATGCAAAACAAGCAAGCCATAGAGGTAAGCAGATAAAATATAAATAATGTTTATATAATGTTGAAAATGTGAGCTCACTACACTAAAATTACCGGTACAATCCATAACTCAGCTGTGACCTTATGAATATTTCAGCAGTGCCAATCAACAGTGACCTGTAACATAGGGGTTTGTCATTGCAGACATCCTTGCCAAGCCAATGTTTGCTTGAAGGGAAAACATTCAAGAATAAGCAACATATCTTAAGAAGGTCAAACAACTAAAATAGTCAAACCGGTTTTTGTCCAAGATATATGAACTGTTTAGTCACATTGAGCTTTCTTCCATGGACTTAAACAAGGTGGCTGTAGTATATGGCTTCTGAGTTCAAGATGATACAAAGAATGTTATCATGTGAGTTACTAACAGAATCCAGAGCATTTCTAGTGTAAATCACTCTGCCCCTTATTTAGCAGAGGTTTATAACAGGTTTGTGTATATTGCCAACCCCTATGCCAGCAAGCTAGGGCAGCCCACTGTGACAGTAATACAAAGATTTGAGACAGGGCCATGTTTTCTATTGGTGCAATGCTACTGCTGAGCAACAGAGGGTGGACTACACAAATCAAGTTGTGGTCTCATAGTAATAAGTGTCCTATAATCTGTATCAAAGTTCCTGTTTTACACTGCCTTGCTGTGCTTTAAAATGGATCAGTCTCTCCCATACCTAAAATACAACTCATTCAACAGTGCAAACATGAAAAGCAAATAAAGCTCTTTCTGCGGACCTTTCATCCATGTAGTTAAAGCTGGACTCCAAACAGCTAAAAACAGATTAATACATACAATCCCACCTATCACACAAGCCTATCCCACCTCAACCTAACCACTGAACCTTCACATTCTCACATAATTCGTTCCCACAGCTACCACAGCTACCTCATGTATCATTCCCCCCTCCTCTTTTAGATTGTTAGCCCTCAGGGGCAGGGCCCTCCTTACCATCTTGTCTTGAATTGTATTGTAACTGTAATGTCTTCCTTATATTGTAAAGCGCTGCGCAAACTGTTGGCTAACTGTTTAGTCACATTGAGCTTTCTTCCATGGACTTAAACAAGGTGGCTGTAGTATATGGCTTCTGAGTTCAAGATGATACAAAGAATGTTATCATGTGAGTTACTAACAGAATCCAGAGCATTTCTAGTGTAAATCACTCTGCCCCTTATTTAGCAGAGGTTTATAACAGGTTTGTGTATATTGCCAACCCCTATGCCAGCAAGCTAGGGCAGCCCACTGTGACAGTAATACAAAGATTTGAGACAGGGCCATGTTTTCTATTGGTGCAATGCTACTGCTGAGCAACAGAGGGTGGACTACACAAATCAAGTTGTGGTCTCATAGTAATAAGTGTCCTATAATCTGTATCAAAGTTCCTGTTTTACACTGCCTTGCTGTGCTTTAAAATGGATCAGTCTCTCCCATACCTAAAATACAACTCATTCAACAGTGCAAACATGAAAAGCAAATAAAGCTCTTTCTGCGGACCTTTCATCCATGTAGTTAAAGCTGGACTCCAAACAGCTAAAAACAGATTAATACATACAATCCCACCTATCACACAAGCCTATCCCACCTCAACCTAACCACTGAACCTTCACATTCTCACATAATTCGTTCCCACAGCTACCACAGCTACCTCATGTATCATTCCCCCCTCCTCTTTTAGATTGTTAGCCCTCAGGGGCAGGGCCCTCCTTACCATCTTGTCTTGAATTGTATTGTAACTGTAATGTCTTCCTTATATTGTAAAGCGCTGCGCAAACTGTTGGCGCTATATAAATACTATGTAATAATAATAATAATAATACAAGGAAGATGTTTTAATTGTCAAAAAATTTGTATTTCTGTCCATCCAGTCCAAAGATTTTACACAGCCTTGCCACACAGCACAGCCAGTGGGTGACACCCCTTTCTCAGTTACAGTTTTTGACTGCAGGAGGAATACAGTGGCGGCTTCTCTTTACCCCCAGCCTTCTGACTAGGCAGTGAAATAGCAGCAGTAGATGGATGGGGTTATCCCTCTGCTCTTCCTGCTCTCAGCTATCATCATGCTCCTTAAAAGCACATTTGCATGCAGCTCATCTGCAGCTTCCAGTGCCAATTTCCCTCCATGCTTTACAGGCAGTGGTGTACCTAGCTATATTGCCGCTTGAGGCGGAGGAGAATGGGGGGTGCTGGATGGTGCACAATGAGTGAGGACGAGGGGGCTGATGGAGAGTGACATCGCTAAGAGCCGGGTGGGGAGATGTGTAAGTGATGTGACATCACTAGTTGGCAGGAGCTAGGCGGGACGCTTGCAAGAGCATCACAGGCTGCTGAGAGCTGGGCTGGGAGATGTGTATGGCCCGTACACATCTCCCCGCCTGGCTTTTAGCAACTTGGGATGCTCTGGCTGGAACGGGGATGGCAGACAGACTGTAAACATTGTGCCGCACAGAGTGGTTTCTGCCTGCCACCCCCTACGTGACTCAAAGAGATGCCGCCTAAGGAAACAGCCTCAGGCTGCCTCATTATAGGTATGGCCCTGTTTACAGGTGAATGCAGAGGCTGTTATCAAGTAAAATTCAAGTTCTTTCACTGGCTGCATTTAAAAAACATAAATGTAATGACTTGTCAATAATATTTAGCTACAGAAATATGTGTACCGTATTTGCCGGCGTATAAGGCGACTGGGTGTATAAGACGACCCCCTAATTTTCCACTTAAAACATAGGTTTTGGGCTATACTCGTCATATAAGACTACCCCACTTGCGAGGCAACACCATTTAAAAACATCATGGATGGATGTGCGGTAATACTGTATGTACTGTAGCTTCGGCTACATACAGTATACCGCACTGAGCAAATCACGGCGAGCTATGTATTCTATTAATGAATACAAAGCCTGCTTGGATTGGCAGAGATTGTGTACATCGCTCGCCGTGATTGGCTCAGCTTGGTATACTGTATGTAACCGAAGCTACTGTACATACAGTATTACCGCACATCCAGCGGGCTGAGAGATTAAGGATGTTCGTTTAGGGCCCCCTTGGCCCAAACGAACTAAAGGTTTTCACATTGTATACCCTGCGTATAAGACAACCCCTGATTTTCGGGGGATGTTTTTATGTATAAAAAGTAGTCTTATACGCCAGCAAATACAGTATTTTGTATCTGCCCGAAAGCCTTTTGCCAGGCAAAGATTTTTTTTACATTAAAAAAAAAAAAAGTGATTATGAATTCTGTCAGTGTCCCTGTTAAGAAAATTTCCCATCACTTCCTTTCCTTGTCAAGTTTTGTTATATTGTCTGT
>NW_017308383.1:108081-148145 GCF_000935625.1 Nanorana parkeri | reverse complement strand
TTTGTTTTATTTTCTGTCCCCCCCCCCCCCCCCCCCTACAGACTTTTCTCCTCACTTCTCCTAAGTTCCAAGTACTTGCAGTGAGTGTGTCAGTGTTTCTAAACCTCAATGCTTGCAATTTCTGGACTGCAATTATTCATTTAATAGGTCACAAAGTGTTAACGCAGTCCTAACAGACCACTTACACTTTACAAACAGCCAGTATGCCAGCATATGATGGATTTTCCTGCTGTGGCTGTAAAATCCTAAGACTAACTGCTGCACCTCTACTAATTATATCTTACGCTATCAGTTAGCACTTACTGAACATGTCTCAGCACAGGAAGCATGTTTATTTAGAGAAGGCAAGATACAGTAATGGCTTGCACTTATAACCCTTACACCTATAATACATTTTACTGAATGACCTGCCTGTGTCATTTAACTTTATAAGAGCAGATTGCAAGTTATGAGTTCAATTGAGAATCAGCAGGCAGCTCTCTTATAATCCAGTGTCCAAGTAGACTGAATCCAAGCCAGAAAGCAACTAAAACTGGCAATAGACTGTTATATTTTTTTCGTTCAAACTGCAGGGTGAATGAAAAAATTTGACAGATTCACCCATCCATGCTAAACAGCCTGAATGGATGAATTCCTGCTGGGCTACTGTATTCTGATAGTGTCAGGTGTGCTGCTGTCAGAATGGCCGAACAGTCACAGCAGCCAATTGGCCAAGTTTTGTTTTGCAATGAAATCATCATACACTTATGTATGCTTGACTCTTGCATTATTTTGGATGATGGGCCATCCTGATATACAAGACAGGGATCTCTAAGTGTTAACAATATTCATGATTTCACATTAATTATTCTGCTCAGAGATACCCGCAATGACTTGAGAAGTAGATTTGGTGTTGCGCATATGGCAAACTTTAGGACGTTGTCGGAATTGAAAATTGCAGACATGCAGACATTTTCTTCTAAAATGTACACTTAAATATAAATTCAAAGCCAGTGGTTTCTACTGAAAGAAAATTATGTCTCGGTATCGTTTTCAGAACCACATCTGAAATCTGATTTCTTATCTGTTTCTCATCAAATATGTATTTTTAACTGATGCGCTAACACTTTTGTTCATAAGCTCTAAAAACAGAATTTGAAATAGAAACGTGACTGGTATTTAGTAAATTAGATGAGTGGAAGGGCACACAGACATCATTCTGTGGGTGCATCCAGCCCCCACACTTCTGTGCTGCTAGGTATCCAAGATGGCTTACAGACATTCAGGTCTGCTGCAGTATAGTTCATTTACTGAAGTTTTAGGTGACAAAGAATCTCTCTTTTAAAAATAAATCCACCACTATCTTTATGGAGACACTTCAATTCAATGACGTGTGTATGACCCTGGTTGCCACATTGTATTGTAATAGGGAGGTGTGCGATTCAGCCCTCACAGTACTTAGGTTTGCTTAGACTAACCCCCAGTATTACACCAGGCCAAACATTGGTTTTCGAGTATTCTACATCTCTAAATACACCTAATTGCAAAAATGATCCTTTACATGTGGTCATTCTTACTTGTTGCCTTTTGTTAACATTAGATGCATTGTTACAGAGGCTGGGCCACCAGTCTATATAAAAACATAACTGAAAGTCCATCAACTTAAAATGAAGAAGTTGTTAGATTCATACTGCTGGATGTTGTTTGGTGATAGATAAGGATACATCATGGGGAAATTATCAAAACTGGAGCAGACAGACTCTGGAGCAGTTGCCCATATTAACCAATCAGTGTCTATCGTCATTGCCATAAGCAACTGCTTCAGATTCTGTCTGCTCCAGATTTGTTAAATTCCCCTCACTTTGTTTACATGAATTAGGATTGTTTTGTCATATAGGTTCACACGGATAACTTAGAGGGTTATTCACAAAGCTGCCCGAGCCAGCCGAGTGAATAACCTAGCCGAAGTGAAGTGAGCCGAACGCTGTTCGGCTATTCACTTCTGGCTTGTATGGCTGAAATCAGCCATACATCGGCTCTGTACGGCTGCCTTCGGTCAGCCAAACATACTCTGCATGTTATTGTTCTACTGAGCCAAAGTGCATAGGGACTTTGACTCAGCCGATCCAACATCTGGATCAGCTGAGCCGAAGCTCTGGCAGCTCACTCACTCCTGTTCGCCCCTATTCTCATTCTCTCTATTCTCTGCATTCGGCTCAGCAATTCTGCTCGGTACCTTCATGGTACTGAGCAGAATAGAAAATGAGTGAAAAGAGTGTAAAATAAAATAAGGTTGAAAAATCATTTTTAAAATGATCAAAAATAGAAAAAGTTAAAAAATAGAAAAATATATTTTAAAGAAGAAAAAAATACTAAAGAAAAAGAAAAACAATTGGGTGGAGCTAGCAGTGACAGCTAGGTCGGTCCCAACCGTTTCCTATTGGCCAGCACCTGCTAGAAGAAGAATCTTCAAGCAGGTGCTGGCCAATGAATTGGCCAGCACCTGCTGTCACTTCGGCTCAGTCGAGCTGAAGCATATGGCTTCGGCTCGGCTGAGCCACTCAGCCGCCTTCGGCTGCTGTACGGGCTATTGTGAATAGGCCATACAGCAGCCCTTCAGTTTGACTGAACCAAAGGGCTCTGGCGGCCAAAGAGAGCCGAAGGATGAGCCTTAGCTATGGCTGTATCCTTCAGCTCAATAGTGAATAAACCACTTAATTTTTAGTAATAAACATCCTCATCCCCCATTCCCTTGCTCCTTTTGTCCTTCAAAGCTGTGGCAGGTTGTAACTTTGACTTTCAGTCAGGTGTCCTTCTTTCCACCTACACAGCATAAGGTTTGCCTTATGAGCTAAATGTATAGCCGACTTAGGAGCAAGGATAGACAGCATTAAATATGTACAAGTACAGAAGACTTCTGCCAATAGATGCTATAGAAATTCCATCTACATTCACCCACATATGAACTATATATGTATACTGACAGGTTGCAACAGCTCAAGGTACAATAAGCACAGGTTTTGCTTGGGCAGTGGGAAGATGACCTGTGCCTTATCATTAAAAATAGCAGTTGTCACCAGAATATATAGGTATACAGAACGGTATACAGGTACTGCTCACCTGTATACACTGTGCTGTATATAATACATGTCATAGTGCGCATATATCCCATGCTGTCCATGATGCATTTTAGTTGTATATTGTTTGCTGTACATAAAATAATTCACATTGCTCAGGTTTATACACTGGACTGCGTTCATTCCACACACAATGCTTCTCAGCTGTACAGTCTATGCTGTATATCATTTATACTCGCACTGTAATACACTGCTTACCAAATGGCACTATGTATATTCCTGGGTTCAGGAGGCGTTTCCACTTCTCATAATAAGTACCTCATAGCAGTTTAGAATGATAGCTAAGAGAAAATTATTTATGAATATTCTGTATATATAAATCATATATAAGATATGCATCTGTATCTTATAAAAAAACTTTCTGCACATCAACATTTCTGTACAACTAGCGGGAATTATTACATGTATTTATAGCGTATCTAAACCCAAAAACATAAATTGTATCTGTTGCAGCTTACCAATCCCTAAATGTGGTGTCTGCAATCAGTTTTTTTTTCCCCTCTATTTTCACCTGGTAATCCGGCCAGTAACACACTTCCTGTCTTAAGTTGGGTATACACAGTTAAAATTTTAATGAACTAAATCGATTTCGTAAAGTTTGTTCCACTTTCTAATGGTAGTATTAACTTGGTGAAATTGATGATCGTTTTCGACCTGAGAAAAAATGCATGGAGCGTGGTTGATGAAAAAATGCATGGAGCGACCTCGTTTTCGATCGTTTTCGACCTGAAGAAAAAATGCATGGAGCGTGGTTTTCATTTGGAAAAATCAATTAATTCCAAAACCAAATGTTAAATAAATAAAATAATAAATAAAAATGAAAATCAACAAATTCCCCTCATTGCTGGCGAATGTGTGGTGAGGTAGGATCCCTGGTGCATATTTTCTGGCAATGTAAATCGTTGCGATCTTTTTGGAATCAGGTTTTCCAACTCATATCCCAATTTACATTAGGTAACATAACCCCATCCATCCCCTTAGTGCTTCTCCACATTGGCCTAAATGTATTCCCTCCCTCTTCTAGAACTATTATCATACACATACTGTATGCAGCCAAAATATTAATAGCCCGAAAATGGCTCTCACTGTCACCTCCTAACCTCTCTGAAGTTATTCAATTGACAAACCTACAATGTTCTTATGAACGTATGTTCTCTTATAAAAATCATACATATGTGATATTTTATAACCAATGGTCTCAATGGCTTCAGAAGCCATATTGTACCCTGTGAATGATTGGTTGGTTTTTGTGTTCCCTGTGTCCTTCCCTTCCCCAACCACCATCACAAATGCTTAATCTTATATTTGTATTGCAGTGTCAAACCAGCTGACTTTTGATGATGGTGCTCTGTACCTTGTTATTCCAATGTATATTGTACTTACTCACTGTTAAAATCCAATAAAGATTTATTGAAAAAAAAAAAATGAAAATCAAACAAAATTTCCAACGACAATCGCCATGCCTCTGATGGTATTATCAAACGTTCTGATGGTATTTTTCATTTTCATTTTTGTCCGATATTCATAAGGTTGATGGGCAACGTACAACCGCAAATATTGTACAATTGATCGACTTTTGACTAACCAGCAGGTTAGAAAACTTTGGGCGATCGTACGATTTTCGCAAGGTTGGTGGCGTTTCCGTACGTCAAAATTCATACTATTTACACTGCACATGTGCAGACGAAAATACGTGCGGTCGATTAACGCAATTCGGCCAGGTGCTTTCTTCTAATTCCAGTAATAAAGGCATTGCACTACTTTATCACTATTTAGGCAACACAAACCATTTCTCAAAATCCTCACATATGATTAAATGGGAAAACGAATTGGGAACCACCTTTTCTGATTCTCAATGGGAACAAGCTATCCGGATCTCCTACAAAGCCACGCATTGCTCCTCACACTGGGAAGCCTTCTACAAACTGATCCACCGATGGTACCATACCCCCTATAAGTTAGCAAAATTCTCCAGCACAAATTCCCCTCATTGCTGGCGAATGTGTGGTGAGGTAGGATCCCTGGTGCATATTTTCTGGCAATGTAAATCGTTGCGATCTTTTTGGAATCAGGTTTTCCAACTCATATCCCAATTTACATTAGGTAACATAACCCCATCCATCCCCTTAGTGCTTCTCCACATTGGCCTAAATGTATTCCCTCCCTCTTCTAGAACTATTATCATACACATACTGTATGCAGCCAAAATATTAATAGCCCGAAAATGGCTCTCACTGTCACCTCCTAACCTCTCTGAAGTTATTCAATTGACAAACCTACAATGTTCTTATGAACGTATGTTCTCTTATAAAAATCATACATATGTGATATTTTATAACCAATGGTCTCAATGGCTTCAGAAGCCATATTGTACCCTGTGAATGATTGGTTGGTTTTTGTGTTCCCTGTGTCCTTCCCTTCCCCAACCACCATCACAAATGCTTAATCTTATATTTGTATTGCAGTGTCAAACCAGCTGACTTTTGATGATGGTGCTCTGTACCTTGTTATTCCAATGTATATTGTACTTACTCACTGTTAAAATCCAATAAAGATTTATTGAAAAAAAAAAAATGAAAATCAAACAAAATTTCCAACGACAATCGCCATGCCTCTGATGGTATTATCAAACGTTCTGATGGTATTTTTCATTTTCATTTTTGTCCGATATTCATAAGGTTGATGGGCAACGTACAACCGCAAATATTGTACAATTGATCGACTTTTGACTAACCAGCAGGTTAGAAAACTTTGGGCGATCGTACGATTTTCGCAAGGTTGGTGGCGTTTCCGTACGTCAAAATTCATACTATTTACACTGCACATGTGCAGACGAAAATACGTGCGGTCGATTAACGCAATTCGGCCAGGTGCTTTCTTCTAATTATCGCTGATCCAAATTTGTGATAATCGGACAGGATAGGGCCGCCGTACGAAAATCGAGTGTATGGGCACCCGCATTGCGGCCAGCTCATTTTGTTGTGGAGGGGGCATGGTTGTGCATTAACCTCAATGGCACCATAGCCACACCCTCCAGTCGCAATGCGATCAGCCGCATGGGGACGCATCAATGCCTGCGGTGTGGTCAGAAAAAATGCTGCATACACTATTTTTTCTGACCGGACCAGAACGCAGGCATTGATCTTCATGTGCGGTCGATAGCAATTTCGGTCGGAGGGTGTGGCTGCTGTGCCATTCACTTCAATGCACCATCACGCCCCCTCCCGTCCCACAGCAAAGCAAGTCGGTAGGAATGCGAACCAGTGCGTTCCGGCCAGAATTAGGCCTGAACACACTGTGACTGGTGTGAACTAGCCCTCAATCCTTTATCTGCCACGTTTGATGGACACCTTGGTCTGTTAAAGGTAACGTAAAACTCACAGACTTACTAGCTGGATGACCAGGTGAAAATAAAGGAAAAAAGCCTAAACAAGAAAACTAATGCAGCCACCACATCTAAAAAAAAGTCAAACTGAGATATATATAAAAAAAAATAATTTTGGGTTTATAGACGATTAAGTCAAGGGTAGCTGGATTGTAAGGTCACCCAAACCAGAGGCTACTTATTAAACATTGGCTTTTATAAATGAGTATATACTGGATAAAATATATCTGTACCCTATACCCTCTAGACCAGGGGTCTCAACTCAATTTACTCGTGGACCACTGGACAATTTTTTTAGTCCCGTGGGGGCAGCTACTATATACAGTACCAGTGTTAATGTCTGCACATGTTGAAAGCGGCAACTTTCACCCATTCAAGTTAATGATCGGGTGACAGCATGTAAACGCCTGCACACCGCATGTAATCATATGTGATATGATTACAAGCAGTTACAAAAACAATCACTATCCCTGGATAAACAATCGTGTATCAAGAGAGAGTGATTGATTCCTAACTGCATGTAATCCTTTCACATATGATTACATACGGTGTGCAGGCGTTTACATGCAGCAGCTGTCACCCGATCATTACCTTGGATGGGTGACAGTTGCTGCATGTAAATGGCAGATTAGGGATCCCTGTGCAGGAAAACGCACGTTTATGACACAGGAATCCCTAATCGCACCTGAAATATAGTTGTGAATGGGGCCTAATATACACACACACACACAGACACACACACAGAAAGATACAACCCCCCCTTACTAATACACCCTCCATCTTTCCTTCCAAGCCCCCTCACCTGCTTGCATCTTTACAGGGAGGAGGCACATCATCCCCTGGTGATCTAGTGGTGATTAGTAAGGTCAGCACTAGACCTTACTAATCACCACTGGATCACCAGGGAATGATGTGTATTGTTCGGCCGGAGCTCAGAACTGACAGAGCTCCGGCCGGATCTGACAGGAGCAGCTCTGCGGTCTGCATCCGACAGAGATGCAGACAGTGTAGCTGTTCCCGCAAGTCAGGCACGCGGTCCGTGACCGTGTGCCCGACTTGTCAGCTAGCAGCGGGCCACAAGGTACCTACTCGCAGACCGGTACTTTGAGACCCCTGCTCTAGACTAACATATTTACTGGCCTCCTGTTTGCATTGTGCAATATATACTAGTTATATTGCACTGTACCTCGTGTGCGTTTACACCTTTGCCTATATAGGGAACTATTTTTATATTTTATTTCCCGACATTGAGACAATCAATATCTGATTGTTTTTGTCATCACAATCCCTCCTATGTTCAGAATAAGCACACATTTTCCAGTAAATATATTATTATTATTTTTTTTGTAGAAACTAGTTAAATTGTAAAAAAAAATTTTCATCTCTACAACAATGGTAAAATATAATATTTTAAGCCTATCCAAGCAAAAAACAGCTCCCTGTTGTACACAATCTACATAGTAATGCAACCCGCATTACTAATATCTCATTTATTTTTCTGTATGTTATTGTCACTATGTGCACTATTAGCATTTTCTAATTAAGTTTTAGCAGACAGCAGACTAATTATAAGCATGTTGATTGAATTGAGCCAGTCTCAAGTCTGTGGCCAGTGACAAACCTTTATAAACTTATACCTAAATGTTCAGTAATTATAACACAGTCAGCAAAGGACTACGGTAGGGAGATGAATGAGTGCCCTTGAGATTACTCCACCTTTAATAATCAGAACAGGTCAATTGGGTCAATTACTGATTCAGTTTGCCTGGTGTCTTCTGCATGTAAATCAGCTTACTGGCAGCTTAGAAAGTACTTTAATTATAACATTTATTTTATAGTCTTTATCTCTGCAATTGCAGGAATTTCCAATACAGGATAATGAAATGTGCCAGATGGAAAAGTACTATATTAGTTCAGAAAATGCTGAGCAAGATATTTAGAAAGCAACTCCTTCATAGTACTTCTGTATTGTGGATCGTGCAAGGAAAAAAGGTTATTTTACATTCTGCTTATGAAAACCCAAAAATATTGAACTGAAAACGTGAAAACTCTTTGCATGCATACAAATATACTATTAAATGTGGTTATGCTTTCAGGCAAACGTCATTAATGACCCATTCACATTGATGCTTTATGGTAATGCACAGTAAAATCAGTGATCTACTGCTTGTTACCACAATTCATTTTGAATGAAACCCAACGCATTACAATAGTAAGCAGCAACAGCCAAACTGCAGAACACCACAAGCCACATGTCATGCATTGTGGTGTACTGTGTTAAAAAAGGGCCAGGTCCACTGTTTAGTGCATTAAGCTCAGATGCCAGCCCATTCAAAATGAATGTGCTGCCTTAACACATGATAGTGAAATTCATAGTGTGAATGGATCCTAAGGGCCTGTTCACGCTAAGTGCAGTGACTGGCATTTATTCACACTTGTTTAATGCCAGTCACTGCAAGGGCACACAGAAGACAACTTTTTTCTGCATACCCTGTTCACACTACAGTGCTGCCTTTAGGTTGGTTGCAGAGCTCACCTGAAGTCACCATCCATTTTCACACTCCAGTTCTGCTGCAGGGTATAGGAATGGATGAAATGTCACCATTTTACTATAGTTTTAAACAAAAAAAATTAAACAGTGCCTTGCCTTGAGACAAGGCAAGGCACCGCCCCCCACTGCCTACATACATGGACCCTGGTTTGCTAAAATGATTGGTTTTAGCATGCAGCTAGTGTGAACAAGCACCAAATGTGTTTGTTGTGTCCCACCTACATGCTATTGCATGTGTCTTTATCATGTTCTGGTATACACTGAGTGGCCAGATTATTATGACCACCCCATCAGTACTTCGTTGGGCCACGAGATGACTCGATATGACTTAGTTGGGCTGCCTCGTGACTCCTCGAGATGTTGAAAGGTGATGCGAGGAATCTGACACTGCACTGTTGCCCTTTCGTTGTCTTGTACCAGTCTTGCCACTATCCGTTCTGCCCTAACATTGACTAGTCGCTGATGGCCACAATTCGCACGTTCAGACCCAGATTTTCATCTGACAGTCCAGTCTTTAAACACTTTAACAACAGCTGCTCTTGAAAATGTAACAAATTCTACTGTCGTGGTAAACAACCTGCTTCCCTATTTATAATGGTCTGGCCCTCAAGCAACTTCAGTGCGAAATTATAGCTAATTATAGATAATTTGCCTACAAACATCAGGTGGTCATAATAAACTGGCCACTCAGTGTATACTTACATCCAATGGTAGTTTAGGGCCACTACAATTTGTTTATCTTCTGCATTTGGTATGTTCCTTCTGTTTACCATGCTTTGTGTTAATACAGTCCTAGCTAGACCTTCCCTGTTTTTCTCATGTCCCCTCAGATAGTTCAATTCATCGCAGAGACAGTGCTGAGGAAAATCACTGTCTTCTAACACTTCAAAAGCTAGAAAAACATCCTCTGTAATGCACTTATCTGAAGTAAAACTATGCTGGATTCAACTTCTGGGCGTTATTGAAAAGTTAAGCTGTGGATTGTGCCAATTTCGCAAGCAGCCATACGTTCTGCATAGACGGAGTCTAAAGAGCTATGGCATTGCATATATCCGCATTTAAAACAGAACAGTGTTATAAGGCAGAATTAGAATAAGTGCTTAAGCCTGGCTTGATAACACCGCCAGTCATTCCATGTATAGCAGTTCTCAGATTCAGAGAGAAAGAGGAAACATTTCTAACCTTTGCAGAATGCTGTGAGCCAGATATTCAACAGTGCCTATAGAAGAGGAAAGAATAGGGATGATCTCACTAGTGTGCTGACATTTCTTCTTGTTCATTCTTGGGACAGACTTAACTGCTGTGTATACTGCATGACCCATGACCTGGCTGTGCTGCCCGTCAGTCTGGATTACAAGACTTCCTAAAAACATTTTGGATCTTTATCAGGTAACAAGAACTTACATACTTGTATTTTAACTGTGTTTTTAGAGGATTCATTTTCAAGAAACCTTGCGAGTACGGCAATACAAAAGTTGCTCCTGTGTTGTTTTATTCATAGGTTTAGGTAAAAATGAGTATAGCAATACAGGAGTAGCTTTTTATGACTTACCGTCAATGGTGTCGGCACTTATATTGCTATACTAATAGGTTTACAAGTAAACTCATAAATATAGCAATTCAGGAGCAGTTTTTGCTGACTTCGTATCAGCTTTTGCTAACTTAATGTCAGTGGTGCAAGATCATAGTTCTAAACTTGATTCTGGCTTCAATCATTTGGTGCAGTGTGAAAAAAGAAAATCAAACAAACATTCACACCTGAGCATGAGCGTTTACAGGTGATTTTGGAACGCTTTTGATTTTTTTCAGGCTTATTTAGGCTTGAGCATTTTGTTTTAGCCAATGGAAAGCTAGGTACTAGCAGAAGTGGACGGTTGTTTAGCCTATTTGAGGTGTTTCCATTAAAGTCTATGGGGCCAAAGATGCCCTATCCTGCTTCAAAAGTAGCTAATTTACCTTTTGGAGCATCAGGGGGTTGAGCTTCAGGCATCTAAGCGCTCTTATGTGAACAGGCATAATTTAAAAGCTTAGGATTTTGGTTGTTGGAGCATCCTGGAGCTTTGTGCTCCCAGTTACAAAATACTCAGGTGTAAGGGCTTGTTTTCACCAGCCTGTGTGCTCATCGCTCTGTCCCGTGCCCGGAAAGCAAAGGATTGCATACACAAAGTGTCCTTGCGTTCTAGGGTGGGAGGGGGCGTGGCAGTGCCAATCCTGTCAATGGCACTGCAGACATGGCCCCCACCCACAGTAGGATCAACCGCACAGGACCACTTGGTAATACAATGCCCTGCGCTCCAGTGCGGTACGATTGCAAAAAAAAGAGCATGCGCGAAATACAAAATACAAACGCAGGGCATTGTATTTCCATGTGGTTGTGGGCGGGGGGCGTGTCTGCAGTACCATTGACATGAATGGCACTGCCATGCCCCCTCCCGCCCCAGAACGCAAGGAGACTTTGTGTATCCGATCCTTTGCGTTCCGGGCATGGTGGAAACAAGCCCTAAATCAGGGCTAAGACCCAGGACATAGAGCTGAAAAAATTACTAACCACTTATTTAACACGCTGGATGAAGATTCTGCAGTCTGTAATGGATGAGAATTTTGCAGTGTATGCATCTTTGAAATATTTTGCTGAGAAAAATAAAATTATTGGTGAACTATATTTATTGCAAAGATTTTTGGAAAATTTTTTTGCAGCTTTATATGTTTCTATATTCTGAAGAAATAACTGTTTTCCCTATGAAATCCTTTCTCGTACTGATTTTTGATTATCTGAGCAATATCCTTGTTTTGTAAAAACAAAAACTATAGAGTCTGCATCTCTTTAGGTGAGGATACACCTTAGAGAGCATCTCACCAAAATTGTAAATCCTGTTACTTAGGATCACAGAATTACAGCTTGTAGTTATAATTCTGGTTACAGAAACATTTCCAGAAAGTAGTGATTAATGGTTAATTCTCTAACTGGAATAAAGCTGTGAGTGGTTTGCCTCAGGGGTCTGTCTTTTCAACTGTAGAACTTGTCTAACTTGTTTAGTTATTATATTGAGGTAATAGAAGTTACATTCTGTTATTTGAAACTATGCAGGCACAAGATGTATCATCATTATAAGATTTATAGGTGGGTGGGCAGTTACATGGCAGACAATGTTTAATATTGAAAATGTAAAGTTATGCACTTAAGAGGTAAAAAGTATGCATGCAACATACTCTTCGTAGGGGATACAGTTGGTGAATCTGTACTGGAAAAGTATTTAGGGGTCCTTGTAGAACACAGACCTAGCAACAGCATGAAATGCCAATTTGCAACTTACAAGGCTAACAAAATGCTCCTATGTATTAAATAGAACATATATTCGAAAGTTAAATAAACAATTCTACCACTTTTTTAAAAAAAAACACTGATTCAGCCTCATCTTGAATATGCATTTCGGTTTTCATCACCAATCCATATAAAAAAATGTCTTTAAATTAGATAGAGTTCAGAGAAGGACAATTCTTAAGGGGGTTAGAGGACCTCGATTATGAGAAACAATCATATAAGCTGTAATAACCTTTTTACTTCAAGGTCCCTGAAGAAGATACATGGCCAAGATTTAAGACAAGACACAATGGGGGGAATTTATCAAAACTGGAGCACACAAAACCTGGAGCAGATTTGCACTGCAGCCAATCAGCTTCTCTGTCTCATTTTCAAATCAAATGCTGATTGGTTGCCATGAGCAACTGCTCCAGGTTCTCTCTGCTCCAGTTTTGATAAATTCCCCCTAATAGGTTTAATCTTAAACCGAAAAAGGGTTCTTTACTGTTAAAGCAGTGAAAATGTAGACATCTCTTCTCCAGGAAGTAATATTAACTGAAAGTAATAATACATTCACAACACTTTAAGGTTTATCAGTGGGAGATTCAGGTATTCATCCAATCGCAAGTATGGGGTCAGGAAGGATTTTTTTTTGCCTTCCTTTGGATCAAAAACCTAACACTCACAGCCATACACACAGAGCTTAAACTTGATGGACCTGTGTCTTTTTTCAAAACCAATCAAACAAGCAGAAAGTGAGACATCCAAAAGCGGAATATCCTCAGGTTGTCACATTGAGAAGAAGTAACCTTTGCTTTTAATCGTTTTAAAAAAAAATCAGTGGTTTTAGGCTGAATTGTACAGGTCTTATAACATTCATTTACAAAATGACTTGTGTAGCAATTATATTTTGATATTACTTGTTTAGAAAAAAAGTAGAGATTTCTTTTAAAAACAAGTCCTGTATTTGCAACTTCGCAAATGGACCTTAAAAAGAGCTAACCTGTGTGTAGAACAAAAGATGCCCAAGTGTTACATAAACCCATTATGGTCCCTCGGGTACCCAAATGTTTCCAGACATGTCTGTCTTTAGCTTCTAAAGGAAATCTGTGTTTTTTTCTTCTGAGCTTGGCTAATCTAAGGCAGCTAATTTCTTTCACCACCCCATTTTAAAGCATTCTGTGGCAGGCATGCCACTCCTACTGATGCTAAACTAATAACCACAGTTAAGTATCAGTATTGAAGACTGCTTCCAAAAGTGACAGGTATCTTTGTCTCAGGTGAGAAGAGACAGAGTCACTCAAAAGAGCAGTCACATTTGATCTAGGTAAATCTAGGTAAATTAGCTTTTGCTCTACCTCCAGTGTTGGGTGCCACATTACAAAATACAACAGCAAAATGTTTTCCAGCACACTTACCAGCCAGCATGCAAAAAAACTTGTCTAACCGCTAAGGTTAAAAACAGAGGTTTTAGATGCACGCCTTCTGCAGAAAATGTGAAACCCGCACTGCCTCGTCAAGGCACCTCTATGTAGTGCAGTCCTAACTCTAGCCTATGAGAGTCTCCATCTTGGAGCACATGTAGCAAAAGATAAAATTGGGTGCAGGTTTGCCAGGAGGCAGCCCAACCCCCTTTAAAGGCTCAGGAACACACAAACATTTTGCTGTTATATTGTTTAAAGCCCATCCATTTGCACCTTGCTTTAAAGCTGGTGATAAGTTGATTTCCCTTGTGTGTCCCTGTGCCTTTAAAGGGGGTTGGGCTGCCTCCTGGAAGTCCTGCACCCAATTTTATATTTTGCTATATGTGCTCCAAGATGGAGACTCTCATAGGTTAGAGTTAGGATCGTACTACACAGAGGTGCCTTGACAAGGCAGTGTGGCTTTCACATATTCTGCAGGAGACGTGTATCTAAAACCTCTGATTTTAACCTTAGCAGTTAGACCATTTTTTTTGCATGCTGGCTGGTGAGTGTGCTGGGAAACTTTTGCTGTTGTACTGTTTAAAGCTCTTCCATGTGCACCTTGCTTTAAAGCTGGTGATAAGTTGCTGAGTGTGTTTGCCATTTGTTTTGCTTGTTTTGCCCAAATTATAAAATGACAGCACCAATTTCTCAGCTTTAAACCATAGAATACAAGACATATTTACCCTCAATCTATGTCTAAGGCTGTGCTTAAATATTTAGCCATTAAAACCATAACCTGGTCCTACGAAGTCCTCCTCTGTATGCCTGGTCTGGTTGATTATACAGAACTCAAAGAGTGTTGCTCCCACTATATTTTTTAAAACTTTGAAGAGGTCGATGTCCCCAAATGCTGACTATATGACTCAGTCATCTTCTCAGGAGATAAAACTACCAGCAGGAACATCAACCTGAAGTAGGCATTTTACATTGTGGACAGGTTGGCATATTTACCTTTGCAGTCCCAATGGGCGATGTCTCTGATGAGTATGACCAAGATATTGGTATACTATTACCCAATACTGGAAGCATAAATAGATGTCTCACTGTTTTCTTCATGGAAAACTCCTTGAAAAGACTGGGACATAAAAAAATCTATGCAATTAATTTGTCAAGTATGTGAGTGTTCTCTTAGTTCCTTCATGGAAGCTAATATGAAGTTGAGTTGAGACAAAGGGTGCTCCAATAACTCCATACCCTTAATAAACACACATTCATATTATATGAGTCAGATGTGTTATAACTAGTAGCATTGGGTTTATTGTTTCACCAATACTGGAATACAACTAATGACCACTTTAAAAAAATGTCATCCCCAATAACCATGCTATTATTGTGTAGACAATTGTACTGTCTACATTGCCAATGCCTTTGTATTCCAAACAGGATCCAGTTGCCTTCTAATTTGTCTACTTGATGGACATACTATCAGAGGAGTCATATACTGTATGCATGGGTACCTTGAGAACGGAAATTAAAAATCAAATTCACAAACTTAGAATTCTTCTTTTATTTTTCAGAGATCATCGTGATATTAATGTAAAATCCGCAAACTTGATACATAGTAAGTCAAAGTTTTTCACCTTTACAAATCCTCTAGAAAGGACAATGTGTTGTTCAATTATGATAATGCTTCATTTGTCTCTGTGAAGGGCTTTGAACAATTATTCTCAACTGTTCAAAACATGTGCTAATTGGGCTTTATGCAAACATTACTTCTCAACGTGTATCATTCATTTTGCTTATTTCCTTTCAATCCACTCATTAGAATTCCCCATGTTAATAATTAAGATATAGAAAAAATCATGTGAGATTTTCTAAAGAACATCTATGAATTAATTTCCAGGATCATACACAAAGGTATAAGAATGACATATTACATTGCATTACAAATTGCAGCCATGAAAATAGCTGCAATAAATAATAAAACACTACTTTAGAGTAGATTAACTACTTGCTGTCTCTGCCATGAACATAAATGGCATACAAACTTCAGTTCTTCTTAGGTACCTCTTACGCCCCAATATGCCAGCCGTACAATACCTTTTCCATAAACATAGAAGTTCATAGAATTTGTTCAGTTCCCTTGTATAAAATAAATAATGAATTTTTACAGACTGCATTGGCTTTTAAAGTACAGCCTAATATATCTGTTATATTTTATGGACTGCATTAAAGGCAAACTTTAATTGTTTTGGGTCTATTTTATTTTAGTTGTTGTTATATCTTTTTTATAGCAGGTTTGAAACTACTGTTTTATATCTGTTTTTTTAGAGTCTATATATAATCTTTTTATTTTACAAATAAAGATTTGATACATGAGAAAGGATTCCAAGAGTACACTGGGTTAGCTAAAGAGACTGAACTGACATACAGTACATGTATGCCTCCAACCAAGACATGAGTCCCTGGTGAGGACTCATTCAATTCTTACTGTTATATTCTCTTTAAAAGTTAATTGAATTATGTCCATTGGACTCTGGAGTTTCTCTTCAATCTGCCATAATCTACATAGTGTGATTTACTGTATATCTTTCTGTTTTATATATCCGTTACATTAATAAAAGTAACCCAGGAAATGAAAATTGGAAAACAATTATGGCTCAGTTTACCCCCAAAAATAAGTTATTAGCCATGCTATCTTTAAAGTGTATGTCTGGGCAAAATAAAAATTAACAAATATTCAGAGAGAGAAAAATACTGATGTACAAAAAATTCCAATGTAATCCTAACCTCCTGTTTGAGCTGACAACACATTGACTGCACTGAAATAACAAACAGTGTTTTTAGCCCTGCCCAGTTCTCCTTTAATGGAATACAGAACAACTCCCTCTCTACCCATCTCTACAGATCTCTACAGACGTGCAGTTCCGATGAGCGCATGGCGGCATACTCCCATAGAGAAGAACAGGCTGCTGCATGCAATCACATGCAGCACCTGTCGTTCCCGGGAGCGGCCCGATTGGCCGTGCACGCAGCACGGATCTGTATGTTCCGGCTGTTAGTTGTGTGAATGAGACCTTATTCTCTCAGGTAATTGTAGCTTGTTTTTAAATATCTGTACTAGACCATTTTCTAATAAAGGTTTTCTTTCAAAAAGTGATTGAACACTTCCTCATTTCCCCGATCCTAAATGTCCTGGATTTTTTTTTCTAGGGTTTATCTTGCATGACAATTGCTACATTAATAAAATTAAGCATCATACAAGGCCCATTGCTATTATAGTTAATGGAATTGTTTCAAAGTTAAGAGGAATTCAGCTCATTCTACATAATGAGATATCTTCATAAGGAACTGCTTCAGTCATTAAAAGGGAAAAAAACAGATAAAGGTAATAATGTAAAATGCTTCTAAAGTACATCCAGGAAAAAGGTCATTATTATATTCATAAGCATCTTTAATTCAATAAAATATCCCAACAGGCTTACAAAAGGTACCAGAAAATCACATTTCAAAACGCATTTTTTCCCTCTTTTATTTATGCTGCTGCCAAATATATATTTTGCAATGCTGTTTTAGTGGCTGGTGTCAAACATACATATTGGATTGCTGTTTTAGTGGCATGTGAAAAACTACAATGGCATGCGTGTGTCACAAGCTCCCATAGGACTCCGAATTTTCAAGGACATTCGGCAGGAGTGCCAAAACAAATGCCCCATAATGACTTGAAGTGAACTTTAAACTGTAGTTAGGTGCATTAGTCTGGCCAATGTCTTGTGAACAATGTGCCAGTCCGCTCACTATAAATGTCAGTGTGCATTGGAATATAGCGAGTAGACATGTGCGATTCGTTTCGTTCCGAATCGAAATTCGGACGAATTTTCGTAAATTCGGACATTCGGATGTATCCGAATTCCGAATTACAAACATAACGAATGCAAACGAATCCGAATTTCCTTTTCCGAAATTCGGTAGCGTTCGCACGAACGTTTGTTTCGTTTTCTGTTCTTATTCGTTTCTTATTAGTTTCTTATTCGTTTCGTTCGTTGGAGCAAAGTGACATTAGAGAAGGAGAAAAATATTTTTTCCCCCTCAAATGTCACTTTTGCTGCAAACGAACGAAACGAATAAGAGACGAATAAGAACAGAAAACGAAACGAACGTTCGTGCGAACGCTACCGAATTTCGTCCGAATCCGAATTCCGAATCCGAATTGACTTTCACACCCGAATCCCGAAAAACGAAATAACACAAATCCGAATTTAAAACGAAACGAAACAAATTTTTTGGCAGTGCACATGTCTAATAGCGAGGGACAGCTGACAGTAATTGCAGGGAAAGACAGTCAGCATTATACAGTGCTATATACAGTGACATATACATTGCTGTATTTCAGGGGTCTCAAACTCAATTCACTGGTGGGTCACTGGACAAATTTCCTTCACCCATGGGGGCCGCTTGCCAAATTTCATAAAATGTCATACTTCAAAAAACAAAATGTAACTACCAGTGGTAATGTCTGCGTGTTTAAAATGTGAGTGCTGTTGGTATGTGTGTTAATGATTCTGTGTCATATCAGTGTGTATACATGTGTATATGTGTGTGGAGTGTTAGTATGTGAATGTTTTTTTCCCCACAGTTTTTAAATCTAATCATAGAGGACCAACAGATTCACTCACACACAGAAATACACACACACACATAGAAATACACACATACAGAAATACGCACATAGAAATACACAAATGCAAAGAAATACACACATACAGAAATATGCACACACACAAAAAGAAATGCACACACGTGTAGAAATACGCAAACACATGAAAAAAAAAACACACAAAGAGAAATACACACATACAGAGAATTACGCACACACCAAAATATGCGCACAGACAGAAATATGCGCACAGACAGAAATATGCACACAGACAGAAATATGCACACAGACAGAAATATGCACACAGACAGAAATACACAAACACACATAGAAAAATGCACACACATAGAAATACACACACAGGAATACACACACAAACACAAAAATTCACATACATACAGAAATCCACACATACAGAAATACGCACACACACACACATACACAGAAATACACCCCTACACACATACTAAAACACAATAATACACCCCACCCGCACACACACATAAAAAAGAAATAGCCACTCCCCTGCTCACATTGCTTACATTTTTTTTTGCAGAAAAGAGGCACATTTCCTGGTGGTCTTGTTGATTAGTAAGGTCTGCACCTTTGGCTGTTGCAGATATTAATAATCCTTCCTTCCGGATGATCAGTGAAGGCTGTCAGAGTGCTGGCCGAAAGGAGCAGCTATGTGGTCTGAATCTGACAGAGATGCAGACCATGTAGCTGTTCCCAAAAGTCAGGTATGTGATACATAAATGTGTGCCCGACTTGTCAGCCAACTGCAGGACACATGATACGAACCGCGCTGGCTGGCACTTTGAAACCACTGCTGTATATTGTCACTGATATATTACAGTGAATTGAAGTTTGGGGGGCTAGAGAGAGTGGAGTATTACCCCAGGTGTATTCACCATGAATAGACCCCACAGTCCTTTTTAGGACTACGGGGTCTATTCACGAAGCTGCCGAAGGATCTAGCCGTAGCTTTGGCTGAACCTTCGGCTAGCTTCAGCCCCAGGACCCCTTCGGTTCAGTATTCACTATAGCCCGTACAGCTCCCGAACGTGGCCGAGCGGCTCAGTCGAGCCGAACGCATATGCCTCGGCTGAGCCGCGCTGAAAGCCGAAGCTGGCCGAGCGGCCAGCCATTGGCCGGCCGACAGCCTGCTTCTGACAGCTGGGCGGAGCTAACCAGTGACACTGATCTCCAAACAGTAAACTCTTCCTGGCGCTCCGGGAGTCTCCCGGCGCCAGGGAGAGAAACACTGCTGTTTCTTTTTTTTTTATTCTGACACGGAGCTGTGTCAGAATAGAAAAAAAGAAAAAAAATGTTTTGCCCATTGGATAGGATCGGCTGAGTTGAACTCCTTCTGCACTTCGAGTACCTCTGAGGGACCGAGCAGAACAGCCGAGCCGAATGTCGCTCAGCGGCATTCGGCTATTCACTCACTGCTGTTCGGATTCTATAAGAATAGTAGTGTTCGGCTCACTTCACTTCAGGTCAGTCATTCACTCGGCTGCCGACGGCAGCTTAGTGAATAGACCCCTATGTTTTGTTTGTGTGTGTGTGTCAGCAACTAGTTCTGTTGCGGTGTTGATACTGTTTTCCATTTTTGGGGTTTTTTGGGTGTTGGTTGAATTTTTTTCTATACTTTATCTTTGTTTAATTTAAGTTTCCCAAGCAAAACAAAAAACAAAAAAGAGTTTTTGGTTATATATTTTTAGGGCTGGTGTTTGGGGTTATGTGTTCTTTTTTTCTGGGTGTTTCTTTGATGGGTTTATTTCTATGTAATTTTGTCAGGGTCTCTTTTTGTTTTCAGGGGCATCAGCAGCATGAACTTGTGGGTGACAGAGAAAAAGCTGCGGTTTATTTGAAGAACAGCACTGCATGATATTGTGGTCCAATTTAGTGCACAAAAGTACCACATTGTAAATTGCATCAAAGCCCACATCGCCATACAACCATTGTCATAGCTGGTAATAAAATTAGAGAACCACCAATTTCTATATACCATGTCTGTGAGGCCTAAAAGGAAGGGTAGAGGTAGTGCACATGCAGCTATACGGGGGCAAGCAGGTTCTGTATCCACAAGCTGGCCACACTTAACAGAGGCATGGCATGTCTGCCTTTCTTTTTTGGCAGTGTGCATGCTATACAGTTAGAGCAATCCTTCTCCTTTTTTTCAGGTGACAGAAAAGAAGAGTTTGCCTGCCCCCCAGACACAGTAGACCAGCTCACGTTTGTAAAAATGAACCTGTCCTGGATCAGCAATAAAAACCAAGCCCCTGATGGTAATGATAATGATTACATTTTGTGTGATTCTTAACCCAACAACATTATTATATGTTAGAGCCTAAGCGTCTCCTTTTTCCATTGTTGGCCTGTGACAAATACCACCTCCTGCCATTATTACCATCTAATGCCAACATGACCACATCCTGCCACCATTCACAGTTTCTTCTACCACTGCTGGCCTGATACCATAACCCCTCCTGCCACCACTGTAGGCCTGCCAGCATCACCATCCCCTGCTGCCTCTACAGCTGTTTGTTGCTACTAAAATTTCAAGGCACCACACCAAATGTTTCTGCAGCTTTTTCCCAGTTGTAGTAACTTGTAAACTTTGGTAGGGTCAATCCTAGATTTTGAATTAATTTTTCTATTGGATTGTGATGTTCAGCACATAAATAATTGAAACTTATTGCTTTCGCATTTGTTTCCCTGTTATAAAAACTTGTTTTTGGCAGTGTCAATGCTGCATTCTACATCAATATTATGGAGCTTTGACACCAAAACCTCAACAACAAGAGGGTTATTCACTATTGAGCCGAAGGATCTAGCCGTAGCTTCGGCTGATCCTTTGGCTCGCTTAGGCTGCCAGAGCTCTTCGTTTCAGTCGAACCAAGAGGCTGCTGTATGGGCTATTCACAATACAAGGAAATATCATGCAGATTGTCTATTTTAGTGCTCTGCCTCAATCAATAATATTTGATGGTCTCTTTGAAATTTTGTGGCCAAACAGTTAATTATTGCATTATACACTTTATTGTAAACTGGCCTGGTCTCTCCTTCTGAAATTGCATCAATAATATGTACAACAATGTTTGCCTTCTGTCTCAGAAAAAAATACAGTGTCATTTTTATTTTTTTCCAGATGCAGTCTGCCCTGTAATCCTTTTAAAATATTTACATTCTGTGCAGCAAATCTGTACAACTTTGTTTTTTGTATCAAAAAAGATTAAAGACTAATGTAATATTTCTTTATGAAATCAGTCTGCTCTGTCTCTATGAAATTGCATCATATTAAAAATGATTACATACTTTGCAACAAATCTTTAGAATTAATTTTTTTCTTCTATCTCCAAAAAAACTAAACTATAATGTAGTAGTTGTAGATTAAATCTGCCTGCTTTCTCCCTCTGAAATTGCATCTTGGCAAAAAAAAAGGAGTAAGTCAGAATAGCAAATATTTCCAATGTTTCTGCCTTCAGTTTCAGAAAAAGGACACCTTCTTATTTCCTGATGTAACATAGTAAAATAGTAGGTGAGGTTGAATAAACACGTGTGTGCGTGTCTGTCTGTATTTATATGTATTTAACACTTCTCATATCCTTTTAGTGTCTGAAGAAACTCATCTAGAAGTTTCTTGAACTTTTTCTATTGGATTGTGATGTTCAGCACATAAATAATTGAAACTTATTGCTTTCGCATTTGTTTCCCTGTTATAAAAACTTGTTTTTGGCAGTGTCAATGCTGCATTCTACATCAATATTATGGAGCTTTGACACCAAAACCTCAACAACAAGAGGGTTATTCACTATTGAGCCGAAGGATCTAGCCGTAGCTTCGGCTGATCCTTTGGCTCGCTTAGGCTGCCAGAGCTCTTCGTTTCAGTCGAACCAAGAGGCTGCTGTATGGGCTATTCACAATACAAGGAAATATCATGCAGATTGTCTATTTTAGTGCTCTGCCTCAATCAATAATATTTGATGGTCTCTTTGAAATTTTGTGGCCAAACAGTTAATTATTGCATTATACACTTTATTGTAAACTGGCCTGGTCTCTCCTTCTGAAATTGCATCAATAATATGTACAACAATGTTTGCCTTCTGTCTCAGAAAAAAATACAGTGTCATTTTTATTTTTTTCCAGATGCAGTCTGCCCTGTAATCCTTTTAAAATATTTACATTCTGTGCAGCAAATCTGTACAACTTTGTTTTTTGTATCAAAAAAGATTAAAGACTAATGTAATATTTCTTTATGAAATCAGTCTGCTCTGTCTCTATGAAATTGCATCATATTAAAAATGATTACATACTTTGCAACAAATCTTTAGAATTAATTTTTTTCTTCTATCTCCAAAAAAACTAAACTATAATGTAGTAGTTGTAGATTAAATCTGCCTGCTTTCTCCCTCTGAAATTGCATCTTGGCAAAAAAAAAGGAGTAAGTCAGAATAGCAAATATTTCCAATGTTTCTGCCTTCAGTTTCAGAAAAAGGACACCTTCTTATTTCCTGATGTAACATAGTAAAATAGTAGGTGAGGTTGAATAAACACGTGTGTGCGTGTCTGTCTGTATTTATATGTATTTAACACTTCTCATATCCTTTTAGTGTCTGAAGAAACTCATCTAGAAGTTTCTTGAACTTATCTACGCTATCAGCAGATACCACTGCCTGTGGAAGGGAGCTCCATATTTTTACTAGCACACTAAAAAAAAACCTTGTGACTGAACCCCCTTTCTTCTAACATCTTATTGTGTCCATGTGTTCTCAATACTGTTCTCGGTGAAAATAACTTGTTCCGAATATTGTGGTTACCATTGATGATTTTCAATCGCTTACCTCTTAATCTCTTCTTTTCTAAGGAGAATAAGTTTCTCCTTAGAAAGAGAAAAAGATGTAATCTGCCTGCTCTCTCCCTCTGAACCTGCATCCTAGCAAAAAGGGAGTACAGACTGCATCATATCTGTACAATATTTCTGTCCTCAGTCTCAAGAAAAAGGCACACATTTTTCTTTATTTTCTGATGTAAGGTACCCACTTTCTCCTTCTGAAACAACAGCCTATCAAAATCTGTAATTTTTTTGCCTTCAGTTTCATTAAAAAGATACTAATCTTTTCTTTCCTGATGACATATGCATGCTGTCTCCCTCTGAAACAGCAGCTTCTCAAAAAAATTATTAAAAGCTTTGCTGCAAATATTTCCAATTTTTCTGTCTACCATCTTTGAAATAATACACTGTAATTTTTGGAATTCAAATGAAATGTGCTTGCTCTCGACCATGGAAATTGCATTCTAGAAAAAAAATGTTTCTGTCATAGAGTGTTATTCACTAAGCTGCCAAAGGCAGCCAAGTGAATAACTGAACCAAAGTGAACAGAGCCGAACAACGTTCGGCTATTCATTTTAGCTCAGTACGGCTGAATTCTGCTGTACATTGCCTGCCTTCGGTCAGCCAAACATGCTCTGCACATTCGGCTGTGAAGAAAGTGCAGAAGGGCTTTGACTCAGCCGATCCAACATTTGGATCGGCTGAGTCTAAGCTCTGGCAGTACTCTCGCTGCCGTTCGCCCCTATTCACATAGGGGCCGAACGGCAGTGAGTGAATAGCTGAATGCTACCGACTTTCAGCTCAGCTTTTCTGCTCGCTACCTACGAGGTAGCGAGCAGACTAGAAAAAGTGTAAACAATTGAAAAAAAATGTTTAAAAATAATTTAAATAGAAAATAATTTTTAAAAAATGTAAAGAAAAGAAAAAAAAACACCCAGAACCATACCAGACCTGTTAGGTCTGGTAGGAGGAACTTCACCCCCAGTAATGGGGAATAAACCGTGGGGTCACCCTTAAAATTTCCAACCAGACCCTTGATCCGAGCACAGGCCTAGCAGAGTAGGAAGGGGGAAGGGATATTAAATAAATAATCCAGCTTGCATGTCTGGCATGCTGAACAAGTAATGTTTGGGAAAATGGGGCACAGTGTTTTTGTAATTTTAAATATTTTTTATTAAAGAAAAGGAAAAATGTAAAAATTATCAGCACAATGGAGAATGGGGAGAGTTCAGGTCCAATTAAAATATTTTGTTTTACTCTAAAGATGACATTCGCTGGATGTTCACTGGCTTTCATATTCACATGGTTATTATAAAAAGGGTTAATGTAGCTGGAGAAGGTTGAGTGAATGTCAGCAAAAGTAGAAATCAGGAATACTAAAAGGAATTGCTGATGAATGTGGCAGTATATACGTATATATATATATATATATAAAACGGAAAATTATATACTTACCTATCGGTAATTTTCCTTTCCTTATATACGGTATATAATGTACATATTTCTTTCATAGCTAATCTACCTTTTTACATGCATAGTATACAATGGTCAATATTACAAAGTAAGTGAATTAACAACATTACTGTCTAGATAGTATCTGATATACAGAAGACATTTCAGTAAATTTCATCCTAGTAAATTATTCTGTGCCACACAGCAGGGAATTTGTACCTTATAAGGTCAATCCTTTCCCTACTTCACAAGTTGTTCTTCTATGGGTTACTTAAGCCATGAATATTCAGGCACACACCAGCTAGCACTTTAGTCACTGTGCATTAATGTGCATTCTAATAGTATTTCAAAGTCAAACAAATAATATTTGTCATGTACATGGATATCAAACATCTTCTCTATTGTATTTAAATGAAACGTCCAAATGATTGAAAACGTTTGCTGTAAAAGGAATGTGATAAGAATGCTGAGCATCGTAATCCTTTGAAAGAAATCTTTGGATGCTCCAGTGTTTTAGGTAGAAGCTGCATATATGTTGGAAGGACTTTTTTTTTAATCAATATTGGTACGGTAGTGCACTTGCTGCCTGACAGTTGCCATTATTTTGAATAAATTAATTCAGGAAAATAAACATCTGACATCTGAATAAGGAATTTTTGTTCAAGGAATAAGTGTTTGCGAGAAATTTAAATTTGTTGTAAGAGATTTCTTTGAAGAAAACCCAAGGCATATTTTTATACATTCTATATCATTTTTTCTATATCACTTTTTCCTGTACATTAATCTGGATATAACCCAATGCATAAATGTTTCAATCAGTTACCTACACGCCAGAATGAAGAATTTCTTACAGCTACAAATCTGCCTGATGTATTCTTAGGAAACTGATCACGTTCCATTAGATGAACATCATATTCTATGTGGCATTCAAGCTATTTCCATTCTCTTCCTTGGCTACTCCTTCCGCACTTGAATTTTTCGAAAAACACACCGTAGCCCACAGCAGTAGTAATTTGACAAAGAATCAAGTGCTTAAATATTTATAAATATTTTCATTCAGTTTTAATAGGACTGTATCTCAGCAAAGTTTTCTTGTGCATTTAATACTAACGTTGTATATAATTGTGTTTAATAATTGTAGTTAATCTGTTATCCTTCTTTGCATTCTTTTTAATAGAAATGAGTGGAAATTTACTTTTTACATTGAAAACAGTGCACATGTTGCAAATTAAGTACTTTGTTTGTTAATGCAAATGCTTCATTTATTATAATATAAGAAAAATGTAAAAAAAAACCAGAGTAAGAAGTACAGCTGTTTGGAATAGTCATCTACACATAGTAATGACAATAATTGCAATTAATTCATCTAAAGGGACTGTGTGCAAATTAAAAGCAAAAGATACAGCAAAAAACAAACAAAATATCTACCCTTTTCTTACCATTATCCTTCTCTATTTCTTTTTTTTTCTTCTTGTCCTTTTTCCTTGACCTTGTCTTTCTTTATTATTATTTATATTGTTATGTCTATAATGACCCCAAAAGCAATGAGGCAGGATGATCCCCAAAGCAATGAGGCAGGCTAGCATTGAACATCTCAGGGTGGGTCCTTGGCTGATTGTGCGGTAAAAACAAATAGTTGGGCACTTGTCACTTTAGACTTTTCTTAAATGTGTATTCATTCAATAAACGTGTAGAGAGAATGTTAGGGGCACAGGATATCAAAAAAATAGCAAAATATCACAGGCCTTCTGGTAGTGGCAAACCTGATAATGGCCTTCTAATAGTGATTGGCCCTTTAACTCTTTGCAAGCAGTCAGAGGTACATTCAAATGCTGGGCAATTAAGTCTCTATGTAAGGTTCACAGGCAGCAACCTCTCCCAAGCTCTATAAGATTACTTTTTTTGAAGGCGGTACGTACAGGTAGCCACCTTCGTGCTCTAGTTTCTGTAAAAATTCAAAAAATAGGAGGCAGCTGTCATTTGTAAGGAGCACACGAAGCTTCTGGGATTTGTACATCTCTGTTTTAATGTACGATTTTGTTTTTATAAATATAAATAAAAGGGATGAACAGATACCAGTTTTGCAAGTACGAGTACTGGTACTTGCCGAGTACTTACAAGTACGAGTACTGATACATTTTTGTTTATTGTCATGTGGCAGTTTTTCTAAAACAATACAGACTAATGATTTCAGGACAGTGGTGGAGTGCCAGAGCCGGGTCCCAGCTGTAACCGCTGCAACCCTGGTAGTTCTCATAAAAATGCCAAGTATCGGCACTGGTACTCGAAAAGTATCTGTGCATCCCTACAGGTAACCATTTCCTGTTCTAGTGTCCCTTGATTTCAAGATGCTCCTTATAACTCCATGGTCTCCTTGGTCTTAGATTCCATGGTCCCTGGCACAGGCTGCATGTCTGGAGCCAAGGCAAGTAAAGGCCTCCTCACAATGCATCCTCACTAGGCAAAAGCCCTGCAAGAAAGGACCCTTCTAGAAGGTTACACCAAAATGTGTATCCTCTTCCCTCAGCTCACATCACTGGATCAAAATCAACAGTCATTAGGAAAGGCAGATAAATGTTAATAGCATATATTGTTACTTCTCACACTAATTACTGGCGACAACTCAACAACAGCAGCCAGAAATAATCAATGTGGCTCTCAGGGCCGCATTTACTCTCCCTGCCGCCCCAAGGCCAGGTTCCACAATACGCCAACCTCCCCTCCCCATCAATTGTGAATGGCAACCAGATGGCAGGGCGGCGGGGTTAGTTTAAAAAAATTTTTTTAAAAAATAAAAACCCCAGTGGTGAATAAATACCACCAAAAGAAAGCTCTATGTGTCCCCAAAAAAGGGTATAAAATTCATTTCAGTACAGCGCTGCATGACGGAATAAATGTCAGTCAAAGTACCGCAGCGCTGAATACTGAAAAATGGCCTGGATGGGAAGGGGGTTTAACACCGCGGATGTCAACTGGTTAATATTATTTTTTTTACATTTTTTTTTTTTTTTAAATCAATGTAATTTTTTTCCCCACCTAACTTTATTGCTATAGCACAGGAGATAACAAGCCCCTGTGTGATAGCAAGGTAGATGGCGAGGTATGAATCCACCGGCGTCCTGTTAATGTCCTGTTTGTTTTATGGGTGGTAGTTTGGGGTTTTAATTACTTTTATTTTTTTATGGTGATAGGACATTTTTGAGCTTGGGGTGCTCAATGCACTGCATTCACTTGTTACTAACCATCTGTTCTTGGAGCTACCTTTTGTATGCAGCACATTGCTGCATCATTTGGAAGAAAAAAAATAAGTGCAAAATAAGTGTGCACCTAAACCACCTCACGTTATAATCGTTCACATTCACTGCATGCCCCTATATCCATAGGTAAAATAAAAGTTAGGCATATACTAGTTAGGCCTATCATCCTTGATGAAACCTGCTGCTGGTCAATTTTACAGTGCTGTAACATCTGTAGTATATTAATTTTTGTCATAAAGCTCCAGCCTTTGTTCTTTGTCTCTAGTAAACATGAGCCTAGCCTTGCTTTGCTTGCAAGGAGATGCAAGTAGCTGCAAGTAAAAGACATGTGGGTCCAGGAACAACAGCAGAGGATTCCCATTCTTAAAGCAAACCTGTCAGCCATTTTAAAATATTAAAAGTAAAAGTCTTTGAAATAAGCAGGCACTACAAGGAGCCTGCTATTACTTTCATTAGTCAGAAAAGCATCCTTTGTGTGCATCTCTGCTCCTGGCCTACCTTTGCTACTAAGGGCTTTACTTCCATAACTTTGGGATTAAACCCTGTCTGTTTGCCATATCCCTGTACAATAAAAATGCCAGTAGTCAGTAAAGATTCTCACTAGACAGTAGTAAGGCTTAAATTCAATTCAGGTTGAGCCTTAGTAAAAAAAAAAATGCAGAGCCATCTTCAGGAAGGTGAACACAAGAGGCTTTTCTGGCTAAAAAACCTAACGGCAGGCCTTTTATGGTGTTTGCTTATAGGTAAGACCTTTACTTTTAAAAATGTAAAATGGGTGACTGGTTGGAAAAAAAATGTATTCAATCTAATCTAGTCCTCAGTTAAAATAATGGAATAGATTTAAATCAAAGGATAAAAATTTGATCATTTAACCCTTTTTTTCCTTTAATCATTTATGGAAAAATGCCAATTTCATTTTCCACATAAATTAATATTTAATATACCTGCATTTACCGAGGTTTTTTTGAAAAATGCATTATTAAAGGCATTATATGATCCAAAGCTATATTTTAATTTTAAAAGTGTCAGAAGGGATAAAGAAAGCAGTCATACAAGATAAACAAGTCTGTCAGTGTTTTAGCTTTCAAGCTGGTGTGCTGGGATTATCTGGAACCTTATCATTCAAGCAGCAAATTACCAAGAACTACATTAAAAATGTGTATAGTCATTTTCATTTTTGAACATAATACATAATTAAAAAGGTAGGACATCTGTTATTTATGAGCTAGGATGACAGTTTTAATTTAGGCCTTTATTTAGCAAAGGCTTATGTATATAGAATTTGGTATAGAAGCACAAATTGTTTGATATGCCAGCTTGGAGAGCTTTCAGCATCACAAAGTAAAAACCAAATCAATTTGCATTCACTGAAGGGGTGATTCTAAGAAATGATTTGTCTACATCTGTTTCAAAACAATGATAACATTTTGGAAGTTTAGTAAAAGTTGTGACATTGGCGGGTTTACATGTAAAGATATTTCTTATTGTTCTGATTCTGTGTGACAGAGTGAGACTTGTGATGCGTAGGCAAATAGGACTCTGTTGCTTGGTTACTTTAAAATGCCCTTTTCATTAGATTTTGAAGACTATATAGGATCTAACTAAATAACATGATGCAAATACTAATATTATGCAACCAACTCAACACAGCCAGACAGAAAACAGCTTTCATTAATCTGCCCAGTCTAAGCACTTGAAGGTGATTGTTAGTTGCCAAATATTGTGCATCCTGTTACTTTGAAACTTATTATTCAAAATCAGTTCCAGGCAACTAGTGAACCCAATGATTACATGTATAATTCATTCCAGAAGATATCGTAACTGTGCTAATGTCAGAAAGTCCACACAATTGGGCTCATTTGGTAAAGAAATTAAGAATCATCACTCAATAAATTGTGTGAACATTCACTTCAATTAGTGCACTTCAGTCAAGGGCAGAAGAAATGTTAACAGGAATCTGCTTTTTTAAGGACTGGATAACTGAAGTGAATATTTACAACTCCTTTAGTAAATGATCCTCAATATATATTTAAGCTCAAATAAAATTTCAGTTTAAGTAAGCTAAATACACGGTGTACAGGTGCATCAAAACAAAAGATGTTCAATATTTTACAGTTGATTTTTTGTAGATCAAATACAGATTTAATAGAAAAGCCTGTCCCCATTGCCAATTCCAACAAGCCCACTTGCCCACTGCTGAGTCATGAATCAAAAAACGACATTAGTGGGCATGTGTTGCAAATAGAATATAGAGGCACTGGAAGTTTCACACCCCAAGTTATAATATAACAAAAAAAAGGAGGATATTTCCACAATGGGATGTGCAATTGCCCAAAGGGAAGAGAAAGGGGGGGCTTTAAAGAAACATTTCCAGACCTCAGCAATAAAAATTTAGAAAAGACATGTATTTAATGTATTATTTTTTTTTTAAATGTTAAAATAGGATAAAAAACATATACTGGTGCATTCACCGTACCGTACAATTCTGAAATGCACAGTTGTTTTTTTCAAAGTTGTATATATGCTCTTATGCGTCCCAACATGTTTCGCCCATCCGGGCTTCTTCAGGGGAAAAAAGTGAGAGAAGGTATGTATCGTGTGTATATCTTCACGATCAATTAATCAGAGGCAGAGGAATATAATGAAGGAAGACAACTGTTTCATTTGATTCGAGTTCAGGTAGAGATTGACTTTATTGGGCATAGACTGCCGCAAATGGGAGTGTCGCGTCGGAGAAGCACACCGCAGCCGTCAGGCGATGAGCGACAGCAATAAACGTTAGCAGGTTAGAAGTTGTGGTATCCTGCTCATACGACGTGATGTGTTGCTGCTTCTATCCCAGGTGAATGCACCAGTATATGTTTTTTATCCTATTTTTTTTTTTAAATGTTAAAAATTATACATTAAATAAATGTCTTTTGTACATTTTTATTGCTGAGGTCTGGAAATGTTTCTTTAAAGCCCCCCCTTTATCTTCCCTTGGGGCAATTGCACATCCCATTGTGGAAATATCCTCCTTTTTTTGAGTCATGAATCAGTTGTACATCGGTTGGCTTCGCGTGTCTTCGGGTCGGCCGAACATGCTCAGCATGTTTGGCCGACCCGAAGTGCAAAAGGAGTTCGACTCAGCCGATCGAACATCTGGATCGGCTAAGCCGGACCTCCGGCAGGCTACTCGCTGCTGTTCGGTCTATTCTTATAGATGTCGAACAGCAGTGAGTGAATAGCCGAATAGCCGAATGCCGCTCAGCGACCGAGCAGAACAGAAAAAAGTTAAAAAAAAGAAATAGAAAACGATTGTGCGGAGCTAGCAGTGACATCTAGCTCTGCCCAACTGTTTTCTATTGGCCGGCGGTTCTGCTGCCGTCAAAAAAAGAAAACAAAACATTTTCGACATAGGAATGCATTGCTAGATTCCTATTGGCTATTTCAATTTGCAATAGCCAATAGCAAACTAGCTATCGCACCCGCCCTCTGCTGCTGTCAATCACTAGAGGGGACCTGATGAAGAACTGAAGGTCCCCTCTGCTGATTGACAGCAGCAGTGGGCGGGTGCAATAGCTAGTTTGCTATTGACTATTGCAAATTGAAATAGCCAATAGGAATCAAGCAATGCATTCCTATGGTGACATTTCTTTTTTTTTTTATTCTGACGACAGCCAACGGCTCAATCTCAGAATAATTTGTTTTTTTTAAAAAACAGTGTTTCTTTCCTGGGCAGCCAGGAGCAGGAGACTCCCAGAGCACCCGGTGAGAGTTGGGTTGTCTGGAGATCAGTGTCCCTGGTTAGCTGGTAACCAGGGACGCTGATCTCGATGCAAGTGGCCAGGGCCAGCCGTAAGATCACGGCTGGCTCCGCCCAGCTGTCAGAAGCAGGCTGTCGGCCGGCCAGCCAATGGCCGGCCGCTCTGCCAGGTTCGGCTTTCACCTCGGCTCAGTCGAGCCGAAGCATATGCCTTCGTCTCGACTGAGCCGCTCGGCTGACTTCGGGAGCTGTACAGGCTATAATGTATAGGTCCTGGGGATGAAGCTAGCTGAAGGATCAGCCGAAGCTACTGCTAGATCCTTCTGCTGCTTTGTAAATAGACCCCATAGTGTATGCCAGTGATAAACCTCCGTGTTTAAGAGAGAGACCTAATGGAGAGCTAAAGTTGAAAACTTCTAATGTAGAGCAATGCCATTTCCTATCAGCCATATTAATAATTTACCAGTGGGTTCAGAATATACACTGCAAAACTTTATTGCATATTTTGGTCATTGCTCTGTCCTTGCTGTTATGGGCATTGTTTTCTAATGCTTTCCCACTAGGAAATTCTGATTTAGGAAAAACTATACTACCCTATAGAAAAACTATACTATAATTATACTACATATTATACTATATAATATGCATTTATTAGACTGTAAACTTATCTACTGCACAGAGGTAGAAACAGCCATTATTTGTTGTGTACTTCTGTTGTCTGCTTCTATAGCAATCTAAAGGCAGAATGTATTTCTATGTACTTTTGGAGTACACTTTTGAGAAGATGAAAATATCCACGTCTAAATAGAAGTTGTGCTTGATGATGTAGAATATCATTTTCGAGCAGGGTGGATTTAGAGAAAGGTTAAGAGGAGGCAAAGAAAAAAAACCCGTATGACACTGCCTATAAGCCTATAAGCCAATTCACTATTTACAATTTGGTTGGACAGAATGTTCAGTTTCCCTTCATGACTCTAACTAAGACTTTAAAAATTAGGTCTGCAGTTTTGAAACAAATGTATGATTCCTGATTGTGTAAATAAATTGAGTTTATACTAGAAGCACCATAATTAAAGCAGTTTCCTCTGATATTTTATCTACAGAGCATGTGTATTATCACTATGTTCTGCTTGACACCATGGACATAATCCAAAATGTGATACCTCATGTTAAGCGTGGCATATAGAAAGGTAATCTTACATACTGTATATCACATTCATCATGGAGGAGAAGGATGGAAATGGTTCCTGCATTGAAAAGATCAAGAATTTTCCCTTGTAATTTTAACATCTTTTTTACTGGGTGTTTAGACCATTGTAGTGTGGCACTTGCTACAATCTATTCTTTTCATAGTCTGGCAGTCTTCCACTCCTTACAGAAGAACTGCTGGAAATTAAAAAAAAACATTTAAAAAGGTACACGGTAAGAAAAAAACCTGTTTCAACAAGTTACAGAGTATGGTCTTTGTACTACACTCCAGGTAGATGCCTCCATCTCAGGCTTAAATAGACCCTGTCATCAGAACAGGGTTGGGGGTTGTATTACAGGCACAGTCATGTGACTTTGTTCTGAAATTAAAATTCATATGGATCCTAAAATCAAAAAAATGAAAGTAATACAAATTCAAAGTGATCCGAAAGGAACTGAAACAAATTTTTGTCGGGGCTACATGTCTAGTCATAACAAGAAATAATTTGGATAGTGAGCACTTTTCTCACATTTTTCCAAGCAGTACTCACCTTAAGCAACCTGCAGTAGTAACAGGATCGCTTTAAACATATGTAACCCAATCACTAAAACCTCATACAAGCTGTAACATGTAACATGTATGTAATTTCGACAGTCTTTTTTAATCTTTTCAAAGATTTTAAACATTTTGGATCCGCAGCTTTCCTTAAAATAATACGTGGTGATCCTGTCATTAAGATTGTTAAGGCATTATTTGTTATAGGTGACAACATGTCCTTGTCTCCCAATCGTTCTTCTGCATTGTCTCCCTGTCACTTGGGATTCCAATGGAGACTAAAACTGTCTGTTTCACCACACATTATGCAGGCACTCTCAAATGATGTCACTGAGGTCTTAGGTCCTAAGATATGCCCCAAAGCCATTGCTAGAGTGCATACATGTAGACAGGTTGTAGCTGCAAATATGCTATCTGATATCAGTAGCAATGGGATACAACAAAGAATCAAAGAGGTGAAAATAATATTTATTTAAAAAGAAATAGTGATTGTTTATAATTCAGTCAGGGTTTACATCTACTTTAACCTACACACATTGGTTGACTGCTAGGTAAGAGATTAGGTTCTAATAGCAGTGTTTGGAGACCAGAATCAACTCTAACTGAAAGCATAACAAAAAGGTGAGGGGGTAAAGAAGCACTAGCAACCTAGTGTGGATACGTAGAGAAGTGATTAAGCATTGGATAGAGATTCCTACGTATCCACACTAGGTTGCTAGCGCTTCTCTACCTTCTGCACTTCAAAGAGTGCTCATTCCCTGGACTTTTTTTCTACCTTTTACATATCTAACTGAAAGCATACTCATAAAGATCACAGGAATCCATAGGTGGCTTTACGGTTTGGCGAGTTAGCATTGCCAGTAATTACATTTTACTGTTACCTTGCCGGTTAGGTGGGGAAATTCTCAAAGGCTATGGGAAGGAAATCCTGAGAGACCCTTAAGGTGTGGAAACTAACCCACCTATGAAAGGAAAACACAAATTTCATGGACAGATCCTTTGGGATTACAGACTTCATAAACCTGATGATATACTGCAAAATATAACAGCATATAAGCAAAATACACTAAAGTGTATCTTGTGTTTATCCATCTAAAATATATACTGCAGAACAGCAATGAAAATTAAAATGCATCATGAGTCTGGGCTCATGGTAAACTCAGTTGACTTGAGTTGACCCACTCAAAACTGTGACTACCACCCCCCCCTCCTGGCCTAATAAGTTGCGGGGAGGTGCATTCCCTACCCCATAGCTATACGTGACAAAGTTGCCCCCACCACAACTGCTGCCATTGCTTGGGTCAGGAAGAGGGGATGGCGGTCAGAGTTTTCAGCAGGCTTGGGTGAACTCAGGCGAACTAGGTTTGAACAAAGCCCAGGCTCATCTCTAATCGTATGCATGTATGTCAATGTGTTTGTGTGCGCATGTTTACCTGGGTGTAAAAATAAAAAACCATATCAAAACGCAAGGCCATAACTTTACAAGATTTAAAAAAATTTAAATGATAAAAATGCTGGGGAGAAAGTTTCCCTGTAAATGTATAGTTAGGTGTTTAGAGTTGTGTTGCTTCTTAGGTTAACCGTGAAGCACACACAGCTGTTTATGACTGACACGAAGAAAAGCAGCTGAGAGAAAACTAGATGCAAATTCGACAATTAAAGAAAACTCTTATTTCTAGGCAAATTAGCCAGCTCTGCACGAAACCTTCACTATTACAGTTATCTGTGATGAATATGATGCTTACTTCCTTTCATTGAGAATGTAACTACACAAAACTTAGCTTCAATGATTATGTATTTAAAAGAACCTCTTCCTGCAGTATACTAATCGGTTGCACCTGCACAGGCAAAAAACTGTTCTGCATCCGAAATCTGGGAAGCCTCAATTAAGAAAGAGGTATGAGCGAGGTTAATACAGACAGTGAAATAAATTCATCTAGACAGCAACAGCAATACTTGCATATCACACTTAATACAATTAATCTGATCAAAATTGTGAAAAAATAGAGGCCTGTTGTGAATAACTGATTTTTTGTCCATCAGTACAAAATTTAGGTAATATATATATACCCAGGGTTTGTAATGTACTCTTATTTTATTAAATTTACATGGATACATTTTACCAGGTTCCTGAAGTGAAAATCCCCATGTAAGTACAAGAATATTTTACTATATGATATTACTATGTAATATTGAAGTAGATAACCTTGAAATGTACTTTCTCAAAATTACTGTTAAATAGAAAGTTTCCACATTCTGCAAAGCTGATTTACTAAGGGAGCTGAGGACCTTCACTCAATAAATGATCCTAATCATGTAAAAAGCAAATTCCTGTTTATTTATTTCATCTGCCCATGTTAACTCCTTTAGGAAATTAACTATAAATTATATTAAAAAAAGAATTAATTATATCCATCAGAAGAGGAAAGTCAAATATACAGGAGTATATAGAGCTGTAAGGAAAGTTTCTGAACAAAACTAGAACTTCTATACCAGGGAGTATGTGTAATTTGATTTCATATTATGCACATACTATTGTAACAAGCAGAGAACCAATCACAAGAGCAGGAAATTAGATTTATGGGGATTTTCTGTTCACTAAAAGTATATAGTACTGCAGAAGGTTGATATGTTTGCAAAGAAGTAACACTTGAAATTGTTGCCAGTCGCTGTAGTTGCTTAGCTATGTTAAATGTGCGGTCAATCAAGATTGCCACAGTCATTTGAGGTGCAAGAGCGCCACCTACAGAAAAGAAGAAATCGACCTCTTAAAGCTGAAGCCTGGGCAAAGGTTTTTTTAGCATCTATATAATGGTTCTTCCATAAAAGCAGAGTTATACAGTCAGTGAAAAATCCATAATTTGTTTCCTGATAGAAAGGACTCTTGATTGATTTCCTGATAGAAAGAATTAAAGGCTCCCAATGTGTCTGTCTAAATAAATTTGAATTAACATGCCATGAGAATGGCTAACTTCTAATCATTTTCTTGTATGGCTTTTAATATATACTGCTTTCTGCACAGTTCACTTTTTACATAATGTGCTCATCAGGTTTATGAAGTCTGTAAATCCGAAGGACCCACCCATGACATTTGTGTTTTCCTTTCATACGTGGCTTGCTTTCCACACCTTAAGGGTCTCTCAGGATTTTTATTCCCATAGCCTCCGAGAATTGCCTCACCTAAACTGCAAGGTCCTTTTGATAAGACCAGTGGTCACTATTCCCCCAGCCACAAGTCTTGTAACTTCCCCACTGTAGTTCTGTCATCTGCGAATGATGGCGTATTTACATCTCTGCTTCATTTGATTGACAGCCCAGGAGACGCTTAGGGGTCTATTCACTTAGCTGCCATAGGCAGCCGAGTGAATGACCGACCTGAAGCGAAGTGAGCTGAACGCTGTTCGGCTATTCACTTCAGGCTGGTACGGCTGATTTCAGCCGTATATCGCTGAAATCAGCCATACATCGGGTGGCTTCGCGTGGCTTCCGGTCGGCCGAACATGCTCAGCGTGTTCGGCCGACCCGAAGTGCAGAAGGAGTTCGACTCAGCCAATACAACATCTGGATCGGCTAAGCCGAACCTCCGGCAGTCTACTTGCTGCTGTTCGGTCTATTCTTATAGATGCAGAAGAGCAGTGAGTGAATAGCTGAATGCCGCTGAGCAGCATTCGGCTCGGCTGTTCTGCTTGCTCCCTCTGTGGGACCGAGCAGAACAGAAAAATAGTTAAAAAAGTAGAAAAATAAAAATAGAAACCGATTGTGCGGAGCTAGCAATGACAGTTAGCTCCGCCCAACAGTTTTCTATTGGCCGGCGGTTCTGCTGCCGTCAAAAAAAAGAAAAAAAATGGTCATAGGAATGCATTGCTATGCTGAAAAATTTTTTATTTTATTATTTCTATTCTGACACTGCTCCGTGTCAGAAAAAAAAAAGAAATAGCAGTGTTTCTCTCCTTGGCAGCTGGGAGACTCCCAGAGAGCCCGGGAGAGTTAGGCTGTCTGGAGATCAGTTTCCTTGGTTAGCTGGTAACCAGGGACGCTGATCTCTCTGCAAGTGGCCGAAATCCCGCGATCGTATGAGAATCGTGCAGTGTGAATGAAGACGTGCGACCGTTTCTACTGTACGGTCGCACGTCTTTTGTCTAAGGAGCATGCTAGAAAACCAGCCGAGAATCGTACGATTTTCGGCTGTTTTTTAGCATGATCATAAGATCAATGCCGCACGGGCCGGTGTGCGCACGCACACACTGCCCGTTCAGCATTGCGGTCATCGGAAGCCCACCCCTCAGGGGGGCGGGCTTGGGATGATCGCCAGTACGATCTGCCCGTCCAAGATGGGCAGATCGTACGTTTCTTTAATTACTTTACAACTATGGCAAGACTAAGGTCTTGCGATGGTTGTAAAGTGTATGGCCACCTTTAGGCAGCATGTGAACATTTTGTCCTTGAACTTGATGTGCTGAAAGCAGAAAAAAATGGGCAAGCGTAAGGATTTGAGAAATTTTGACAAAGGCCAAATTGTGATGGCTGGATGACTGGTCAGAACAACTCCAAAACTGCAGCTCTGGTGGGAAGTTCCCAGTCTATAGTGGTCAGGACCCACCAAAAGTAATCCAAGGAAGGAAAACTGGTGAAGCGGCGATAGGGTCATGGCTCATTGATGCACATGGGGAGTGAGGCCAGGTTCACACCTAGATGCTTTCATTTTTTTGCGGTTTTTGTGCATTTTTTCTGCGTGTTTTTGCGCGTTTTTGCTTTTTAAAAATACACGTTTCTCCCTGCATAGAGATGTCTATGAGACAAAAACCACACGCCATCCGCCTGAAAAAAGCTCCAGCATCTTTTCACGCGACAGGTGTGTGCCCATGCTGACCCCTATCCAATCACCAAAAGCACCTACAATGTGCAAGTGAGCATCAGAACTGAATGACATAGCAATGGAAGAAGGTGGCCTGCTCTGATGTACCAGGTTTTCTTTTACATTAGGTGGATGGCTGGGTGCATGTGTGTTGGTTACCTGGCGAAGAAGTGACAACAGGATGTACTATGGGAAGAAGGCAAGCCAGTGGAGGCAGTGTGATACTTTGGGCAATGTTTTACTGGGAAACCTTGGGTCATGCCATTTACTTTGAAACGTACCACCTACCTAAACATTAGGGATGCACCGATACCGAGTAGCTATATTTATTTTTCCAGTACTCGCCAATACCGAATACCGATACCAGAACTTCCGCTAAGGAAGTCGATTATCTTCCCAATTAGCCATGGAGCCAGCTTTCTGGCCAATCAGGAAGCCGGGGAGTGGGTAATGACTCCCCGCCTGGCTTCCTGATTGGCCAGATTTACAACCAATCAGGAAGCCGGGCTGCGAGTCATTACACAATGCCCAGCTTCCTGATTGGCCAGGAAACAAGCTCCATGCTCTTGAGCGGGGTGTAATTACTCACAGCCCAGCTTCCTGATATCAGACGTTCCGGTATCGGGATAGGCATCGGGAGCATTTGGGCGAGTACTCGACCAAATACTCAGTATCAGCACCGATATCTATACTAGTATTGCTGCATCCCTACTAAACATTGTTGCTGACCAAGTACACCCCTTCATGGAAACCATATTCCCTGATGTCATTGACCTCTTTCAGCAGGATAATGTGCCAAGCCACACTCAAAAATGGTTCAAGAATGATTGAGGAACACAACAACAAGTTTGAGGTGTTGATTTGACCTGCAAATTCTCCAGATTTCAATTCAATTGAGCATCTGAGGGATGTGCTGGAAAAGCAAGTCAAATCAGTGGAGACCCCACCTCACAACTTGCAGGACTTATGGGATCTGCTACTGATGAATTGGTGTCAGATACCACAGCATTCCTTGAGAGGTCTAGTGGAGTACATGTCTCGATGTGTCACAGCTATTTTGGCAGCAAAAGGGGTACCTAGTCAATATTAGGCAGGTGGTTATAATGTTAGGGCTGATCAGTGTAATTTTTAGTTCATAATTCAATGAAGTACTAAAAATATAAATAACTGTAATGAGTTGAAGAAAACTGTTACTGGAGGTTGGGAGAGAAGAGCATTCCCTGTGCATGGACTAAGGAAACTTTTGGACTGGATAATCATTGTAAACCACGTCAAAATCCATGGGACAGTTGAGAGCCAGAGGAGTTAGTCAGTTTAAGATCAAAATAAAATGATTAAACTAAGACAAGAAGCTAACATATAGAGCATTGACAGAGGAGTTAGTCAGTTTAAGATCAAAATAAAATGATTAAACTAAGACAAGAAGCTAACATACAGACCATAGACAGACACCAAGGGACACGAGAAATGGATGGGTAGTGAGCAGTTGCGGAACTACCGCCGGTGCAGGCGGTGCGGACGCACCAGGGCCTTGGGGCTCTAGGGGGCCCAGCGCTGGATCGGTACCCTGCGGCCAGCCGGCCCCCCATCTCTGCGCCGAGAGTGTCGGATCATCCGTTCATCCGACACTCCCAGCGCAAAGATGGGGGGGCCCGCCGGCCGCCGTATACTGATGGTTGCCATGGCGATAGAATGCTTAGCCCGATCGGGAGCCACGCTGTGTAATCTGACACAGCGCGGCTCCCGTGCCGGGTCAGC
>NW_017308383.1:85829-107509 GCF_000935625.1 Nanorana parkeri | reverse complement strand
ACAGCCGGCCGAGGGCGGCGAGAGGAGAGCGGTTTGTTTGTGTTTTTTTTTGGGGGGGGGGGCCCAAAAAAATTCTTGCACCAGGGCCCTTTGTTCCTTAGCTCCGCCACTGGTAGTGAGTACCAGTCCTATATGTAGAAATGTTCACAGCCTAAGCAAGCTATTAAGCAGTTAGCTTTCAAAGAGGCTATATGCTGCTCCAAGAACTTACTGCACAACAAACATCTCCTGATATAAGAGAGAGGGGATGATACCAGCCAAAGGTATGAAGGTGAAGCAGCACAGCAAAGAGACAAGACAAAGGGAAAAGATGAATGAGCAAACCCCAAAGGAAAGGAAAGTGGGAGCAAGACTGAAGACAGAAACCATAGAAAACCATGACGGATTAGCAATAGAAGACCAAGGACCAACTGTGACAACAGTGACACGTTCTGCAAAAGTTTCCATTTGTACTGCTAGTGGTCAGTAAATAGAGATTCCCTCCACATCAGAGCCATCTTTGGGTTATATCGTGCCTTGAGCTCGTAACCTGGTCAGAACACACAAAGCCTTCTGCACGGACAATAAAGGATAATATTAGAGCATCAGAAAGGTCAACCCTCTCTCTTTTCTGCTCTCTTCTCTCAGAATGTTCCTTGTCAGCATGTATGCAGTGTAGTACTACACCTCCCAGTCTAAATGCTGTGGTACATTGGATTGCATGTGTGTTTTTTTTTAAATAAACACATAATTGCATTAAACTTGTTCATATACCTGCCTGGAGTTCGACTTAACATATTTTGCCCCTCAGGACCATTCTACATTCCCTACTATCACAATTTAAAGAATACATTTGATGGCGAATGTGAGGTCAGGGGGGTATTATAGTGTCAGAGGAAAACCTTCTTAACAGTGGCCATAGGTTTACATACTGTCAGATGAAAGACATTTTCCTGTTTCTAAAATCCCCTCCAGTTCTTTCTATGGCCTATATCTGATGCTTATAACAATTAGGACAATCATGCCAGCAATAGAGTGACATTTGTTCTCTATATTAAGCTGATAACAACTAATGTCAATCAGAATGCTCTGCCCTCATCTATGGGGCAATTTGTTTCTCGGTCACATTGATCGCTTATGCCAATATACACCAGGTTTGGAAGGCGTGGTGAACTCTGAGCGCACTACAGGGAAAGTAAAAGGGTGTAAATAAAAAATAAAAACACTGGGGCTGTTTTAAAAAATAAATAGATAATGTTCAGTTAGTAAAGTGAATGTTTATTTTATTAAGCATTTGTTATTAAGAAAAACAAATAAAACATCAGTCCATTTTGAATACCCAATCACGTGAGGAAAATTTTTAAAAAACAACAGTAGTTTTGCTAGGATATGATTGGTTGATTGACTTAAACACAGCTTCACCTCATTTTCTAAGCTCAGTAAACATTCACTTTGCTATGTCAGCAGTCTCTACCCATTTGGTAAATCATCCACTTTGTCTCCAGACATTTTAGTCTATTGGATGGTAGCTGCTATGCTTGACGTTTACCAGGTTGAACTTTATTGAAAAGGCAAGCAACAGGCTGATATCATATATATTTATGGATAGGAAAGGCTTTCTAATTATATACTGTATACTACTGTATACTATTGTATCATTCAATTCATAGTAAACATTAACAGGGTTATTCATAAAATGGTGAAGAGTTTGGAGAAGGCAGGAGAAGTGAACAATCTAGGCCACAATAGCTGATTTGGAAATATTCTCCAATTCAGCTCACTTTCCAGTTCAGCTATGTTGTCCTAAATTGTTCTCTTCTCCTGCCTTCTCCAAACTCTTCACCCTTTTGTGAATAACCCTGTAAATAATACCAATGTTACAGTATAATTTTTGTAAGTTTTGCATAACTGAAAAAAACATGTAAAACTGTTAAACTTTATTACTGAGATCTCAATTTTTTGATGTCCCATTTTTCTCTTAGCTTTTGTGCATGAAGGGGTCCCTTTCCTTGCAGCTAAATAACTTTACTGTGGGCTGGAGCTGCCATTGTGAATTCTACTTGCAACACCACCTGCTGATGAAATCTAGTATTCTGGTGCCTGCTGTCTGAAAGAATGATAATCTGATGTAATGATTATCTGATATAATGACTTTCCATAAAGATAATATTTTAACACACTGAGACGTTAATAACAGTTGGGAATTTAAGCTAAAATTAGAAATCCCCTTTATATTTTAAAATGTGAAAACCTGGTTCATTGTATTGTAAGCTATCATTTACGTATCATATTGTTATATTTACTCTTTCAGTGTAAAAAAGCTCTTGATTGCACCGATTTTTAATAATTGATTTTGCAGTAGGATTTTCAAAGAGTAACCAATAATTAGAACAAAGCTAAACATCTCCTTGAACATGACTTTAGACTGTTTAATGTAACCTATTTTGGGGATCCAAGTCTTCACTACCATTTTATTAAAAACACAATAAATATTTAGTATAGAGTCCTTTTCATCAATAAATAAGTAAGCATTTTGTTTATTTGTTTCATTAAGAAATAAGTCTTATATTCTAATACAGGATACTGAACATGCTAAAGAAGATATGTAAAATCTGTAGGTCTTGTCTCCAGATATGATAACTAGATTAGACTTGCAATTTCCAAATTATAATAAAGGCAGAATGAACTGTTGCCCAGGGCCCCAGATTCCAGGGGGGGCTATGAGGATGTTAAAGCATACATTGTAGCTGAGACTGTCCAGTAAAATCATACTGTTCCACAACACCACATGCATATTATTTAAAGGATTTGTGTGTTAATAATGTTGCCTTTAAAGCCACAAAAAAAGAACCTCTCCTCGATGAACAGTAATCTACTCTATCTTCATCACGGTGACCGGTCCACTCACATTCCCTGTGACATGAAAAGCTATTTTGCAGATTTAATCACAACAGCATTGAAGCAACCATGGGCAGTACTAATGAAATTCAGTAGTAACTTCCTACCTTTGTTTTAATCTCTGCCAAGCTCCACCCACTTTTCATCAGCTCTGCCCACCCTTGCATCATCTAACTCACTCCAGAAAATCATACCCCCCTCTTCACACCACCCACAATCAATGCCCATGATTAACACTAACATCCCAGTGTATGATTGGATGTGTAGTTCTATCTGGCACCCAGAAAGGAACAGGAAACAATGCAGTATGCCACTATCATATTTTCCAGTTTTAAATGTTTCCATTCAGCTATATACATTTATTCTTAGTATGATTGAATTGTACAGCCACTTACCTAGTGGTCAAGTATCATGGAGGGAACAAACACCAGGGGTACACGAGCAACTCTCATCACCCCCAGAAAGAAACATACGTTTTGATGTTCATATAAAAGATTTATTGCATAATTATAAATATTAAAAACAATGCTCATATATATATATATACACATGATACTTATAACCCTAAAATTATTACTTCTTTTCACATTTCATAATATTTTATATATAATTCATATTTCACTATGTATATTCATAATTCCTTGATTTTCATATGCAGTGTTGTATTGCTTTGTTAGTCCCCTACGCGTTACGCTCGTAGGCTTCTTCAGGGGGATCGGTATAAATCTATTTGTAAATACATGATACATTGTTCATCAACATGTTTATATGCCATTTCATAATACATTTGTAAAATTATAACTATATGAGTACCCTCAAAAAAAACCCTGCACAACCAAGGTTGTATAATGTGTAGTTTTATGTATTTTTACACTGTTAAATATATCAGAGTTCATGAGAGTTACAAAAACATTTGGGAGGTTGTTTTTTGTTATACCGGAGATCAACTTTAGGCAGAGAAAACTCTGTGACACACTGCAGGCTCAACACTTGCAGGCTTGCATCTTATGAATGAGCAGTGGTACAGATAATGCAGCGTAAAGCAGAGACCAATATTCACTCACCATTATAAGTGGATCAATAATTTGTCTTAGCAAGATAAAACAAATACAAAAACCACATTTAGTACATGTCTGCAATGCATGCACGTTTCCTTATGTTTTGCAGAGCTGTTAATCCTGCCAGTGAGCTCCTAGCTTCATGTACTGAGTTGACAACACTGCTTCTGCTGAACTTAAATCTCAAGCAGGATTGTCAGCCCTGCCTGAATTCTGGACTAAAAGACATCTACCGCTTAAGTTGTAGGGATGAGGAGAGGGTGAGGGTATTTGTAGTCCAGCAGGGGAGAACGTAGGCAAAGCTAACAACTCTGCTTGGGAATTCAGTGCAGCAAAGTCAGTGTTGTCAGCTCAAATAGAAACTTATTGAATTTTTTGCAGATCAACAGGTATTATTTACTTGCAGCATTTTTAACCCTTTTACTGCCAACGTTGTAAGACTGAGATTAGTGATTGCACAGGCTTTTAAACAAACTGTGGTCAGACCCCACAAGCAGACTATCAGGTTTGAGTTGGGAGTAATTCAGACCACTTCTACAGGCTTCAGAAGGTGGGTGCCTCCCCTGCGTCCAACCCCCTGCCATACATCCTGGGCTCCACTTCCCCTGCTCTGGGCCCATGACAGCCATGGCAGATGTCAGTGGCAAGAGGGGAAGACCAGAGAACATCCATTCAATGACCTTGTCTCTTTTGAGTAAACCTGGAAGGGACAATTTGTCACTTCCGGGTTCAAAATTGTAATTTTTCTGACCACAGAAGCTCAGGAAGAAGCTGATCAAGCACAATACGCGCTTGTTCAGCTTCAGTGGAGTAAAAAGATGACATTAGGGATCTGATAGAGCCCTAAAGTCTCCATAAAAAGAAATTAGTCACCTATAATATGCTATTAAATGGGGGACTATCTGACAGCAATAAAGTTAGGTAAATAAAAGTTTAATAAAATTAAAATATCATAAAAACACCCCCAAAAAACTTTTAAAGCTCCTACACACACACACACATATAAATACACAAACCTAAAGGAATACATCGGGTGTGCCTACCTGTGAAAACAATGATTGTACCACATATGTTAAATATCACTGCACACACTGGAATTAGAGCAATAATTTAACTCCAAACTGATGACCTGTAAAAGGTTTTAAATCATCGTCTATGAACAATCTTAGGTAAAAACGTTTGTTTCCGTTTCACAGGAGTGTGTAATTTAATGGCTTGACATGTTTGGTATCTCTTTACCCAACACAACCTCAACTTTTATATTTTAACAAAAAAATAGCTATTATGGCGTGTTTATGTGCACTAACTCTAATTTATATGCATATTTACAGTTACGCACATATTGTGTGGCATATATAATTGCAACTGCCACCATTTTATTCTTCAGCGTCTCTGCTTTCAGAACATTTATAATTCTGTGGGGTTTTAACTAACCTTCAGGCCTAAAATGTGTGATTTAATATGTGTGCAAAAAAATGGAAAAACAACTCTGGCAGTGAAAAGGGTTAAAAGGGAAAAAAAACCTGGTGGAAACGTGTATGTAATGCAGAGCTGCACTGAATATTTTTTACTTTTGCCCAGACATACACTTTGAGCAGTTAGTTGTAGAAGCACATTAATAACTATAACTATCCAGGTCATGGGAGACTGATTTGCTTGAAGCCAAAGAAGTTAAGGACACGAGGACTGTGAAATAAAAAAAACAGACAGCCAAGTCAATTCTAAAATATGGATCCAATTGGATTTATGTCACCTTTTTTCTATATGTATGCCAAATGTCACTGAAAATATTTATTATAGAACTTAAAAGCTTTTTTTCATATTGAAAAAAATATCTTAAATTAAAGCAATACAATTCAGTAGATTTGAAAAATATTGAATCTGTGACCCGGTACTATATGATTGGGCTTGAAAGAACAATGCTGGAATTGATTTATTAAAGTACAAAATAAACGTATTCTTTTATTCTTGGGAGATCATTTTGTCTACATTCACATTCCTTCTCCTTAGACTTTCCTCACTTTGCCTTCAGTGTCGCTCTGCTGCCATCTACAGGAAGGATGCTCTTGTATAGAGTCATTTTGCAGGCTTCCATTTTCATATTTCTGTTTCTTTAGTTCTTTATATTCTGGCATGTTATGCTTCAGTCGAAGTTTAAGAAAAAAAACTCCTTTTAGGATTTAGTTAATCTGTTGGTAAATATAAAACACTCTTTAATCCAGTTATATAATAATTTAAAAAACAGTAAATGCGTTTGCAAGCATACATAACTGAAATCACTGTTCATGTGAGTGCCCATTTTTCTCTGAACACTCAGGGTTTAGGTTGAGAAGGGGAAGACCAGCAGTATTAGCATTTCCTTTACACCTGTAGAGAGTCTTGCCAATGGGACAAAGACAGAAAAAAGTAATTTTAAAAAATGGACAGAGGTGCCAACTATTCCCTTTTCCAAAATGAAAAAAGTTCAGGCTTTAAATACACTTTAAGCATATAACAAGTTAGGAATCTAAAATAGGTTGTGCACTTTAAACCTTGTTATCATATTTATAATAATATGTCATATAGAAAATGTATTATTAAATGTAAAATTAGAAGTATTATTTAGTGTTTGTACAATATTTATCACTTTTGAGTGACAACAAGGTCACATTAACGGAGATCAAGGTAAAGGTTATGTCTTGCTCAGTTTTCTTCTCTGCGTGGCAACTTAACCATAAGATTCAAAGTATCCTTTATGCAATGGGGGGAATTTATCAAAACTAGAGCAAACTAAATCTGTAGCAGTTGCCCATGGCAACCAATCAGTATCTCTCTTCAGTTTGCTACAGTAAGATTTGAAAATGAGAGAAGCTGATTGGTTTCAATGCAAATCTGCTCCAGATTTTGTCTGCTACAGTTTTGATCAATTCCCCCCATTGCATAAAGGATACTTTGAATCTTATGGTTAAGTTGCCTGGCAGAGAAGAAAACAGCTGGGTGGATCTCGACAGTATTGTATATCCGTCTCGGCTGTGGCGCTCTCAGTTTATAGCGAGCAATAGCCCGCTATATACTGAGCTTTGGGTCACGGCAGGAGGTTAGTATATGTCCTCCCGTGACCCTCTAGAGAACTATGGGATAAAATGGTTACCCCATAGTTATATTTTAACTATTAACAAAATGTATCTTATTTGTGTATCACTCAGCTGTAGATCCTCAAATCTCTGAATTCATGCTGTCACTATCCTTCCTACTGGAGGGTGGCTACTTTTGTTCCCCATGGTCCCTGTGTGTGTTATAAAGTAGCCACCACTCAAAGCTCCCTCCCGTGATAGACTACAATCTCAATACAAATTAGTAAACTAAACGTGAGATTATAGTTCATCACAGGAGTGAGCTTGGAGCGGTGGCTACTTTACAACACACACAGAGATCATGGGGAACAAAACTAGCCACCCTCCAGAAGGAAGCACAATGTCATCATACATTCAAAGATGATTTGATTTGAGGATCTACAGCCGAGTAATACACAAATAAGATACATTTTTGTTAATAGGGTACATGAATGCATTTTTAAGATTTAATTCCTGAGTTAAGTGTCACTTTAAAGTGTATTTAAATCCAAAATGTACTATACAAATTTACAAATTCTTAGATGTGATGACTGCATTACTTTTTTCCCTTTATTTTCACTTGATGATCTTGCCAGTAACACACTTCCAGAGTTCAGTATTTTCAGACATCCTTTAACAGACCAAGCTGTCCAGCAAAAGTGGCAGATAGAGGGTTGAAACAAAGTATGTAATACTAACAGGGGTGCATACAATGGTCAGCTTTTGTTTAATGCTTAGAAATTCATGTTAAAAAAGTGAAGAAATGGTAACTCGAAATATACAGTCTAGAAACACAATATAGTTTCCCTTTAACCTGAAGTGAAGTTGAGTTACTGCTTAACCTAACCAAGGACACTCCAACAAAATTAAAAAGGAGTTTCGGCTTGACATTGTCTTGTTTAGGACCACACAGTAAGCCCGATTTTCTAAAGGTACAGAACAACTGTACCTATAGTATGCTTGCAATGAAGACTCATATGTGCATGCCCTTACATGTGCATGTGGATGTACATCCACAGATATGGTCTGCATTTGGTGTGAACAAGCCCTTAGTGAACTCTGTAGTCAACTTAATTGATATAAGTATGTTTTTTACCATAAAATGTGCATGTAAAATCCCTAACAGCTGTTAGTTAGACCCAAAAATATTAGCGAAAAATCACATTTTAGTCATGCGATAGAACTAAAATGCATTCGGACACTGTAGTGCAGACCTCAAAATTTCCACTCGCCCCCTCGCAATTGGCGAGTGAAAATTGCGGGGGGGCGAGTGGAATGTCATCAATGTTGCCTCGGCGGCGGGACTAGGGATGGGACACTACCGCCGCGGAGATCGCTCGCTCGCTCCTGTTTTCTCTTCTCTTTCTCGCCTGCTGCAGCTACAGAGCGGGCGAGGCAGAGAAGGAGAAGAGAGAACAGAAGCGAGCGATTGCCGCGGCGGTAGTGTTCCATCCAGAGCCGGAGCTAGCTCTCTGCGCTCACTCTCTTTCGTCCCGGCTGCTTCAGCTCCACTCAGAGAGGCGGCTCTGATTACACCCGTTATCCCTCCCTCTTTTCGGGGTCTCAGAAGTACCCCTTCATCAGGCTCAGAATGAGCCTGATGAAGGGGTACTTCATAGACCCCGAAAGAGCTTGTACTGAATGGCAATTTGTCATTAAAGGACTTTTTTCTGTAAATATTGTGGTGTGCTGGTAACAATTTTTACTACTTCTATATTGCTCATGGTGCCATCCGTGGTCGCTACAAGCACCCACCTGCTTTGCAGGTTTACTACTCTTCCGGTAAGGCTGGTTTCCTATTATATAACATTGCTGGCCTCTGCACTGCGCGTCACATTGCTGGCCTCTGCACTGCGCGTCACATTGCTGGCCTCTGCACTGCGCGTCACACAGCTGGCCTCTGTATTCTGTATTGCACCACTGACTTCTGTACTGTGCATTGTTACTGATCTTTATACTCTGCGTCACACCGCTGACCTGGCGGAGTTAAGGCCAGGGTAGGGGTTAGTTGGGGCAACTGGTGGCGAGTAACTTTTCAGGCCTGGCTAGTAGCTTAGGACTTGAAATTTTGAGCCCTGCTGTAGTGTACACTCCATAGCAATAGCACTCTATAACAAACCAATTGTTAATAAATGCAGCAAACATTCCAGTAGCCTATGAAGGTGTGTCCGCATTCGTCATGTGCGCATAGTAAAGGTGCCCATACACTGTGCGATAATCGCGGGAAATCCCATGATCGTACGATAATCGCAAAGTGTATGGAAGGCGTGCAACCGTTTTTTACTGTACGGTCGCACGTCTTTTATCTAAGGAGCATGCTAGAAAACCAGCCGGGAATCGTACGATTTTCGGCTGGTTTTTATCATGATCGTAAGATCAATGCCGCACGGGCCGGTGTGCGCACGCGCACACTGCCCGTTCAGCATTGCGGTCATCGGAAGCCCGCCCCTCAGGGGGGCGGGCTTGCCATGATCGCAAGTACGATCTGCCTGTCCAAGATGGGCAGATCGTACGTTTTTAAATTACTTCACCACCATCGCAAGACTAAAGTCTTGCGATGGTGGTAAAGTGTATGGCCACCTTAAGAATGGTATTTGTTGTCTGCCATTTGGTTGACCGCATATAATCAATGCACTGGCATATGCATATCAGTTTTAGTTAATCCGTCTCAATGTGTAGCTTCCACTGTTGACCATATTTAATATTATTTCACTTAAGTTAAAAAAATGTAACAGCAAACATTGGCTGACACAGAATTCTTAATTTATTGAACCATTACCATAGGTGCCAATGTATTAATTGCATATTAAGCTAATTTGAGGGTTAATGTGCAAAGCACAGGTGCCTACTGCGGATATGTTTGGTCTACCAGATTGCTGTAAAAGTAACTTCAGTGTAAATTATCCACTAATTTACTAATAAGTAATGCAAAGATCACACATTACTCAAATTAACTTTGTTGACACAGCACAATGCATTTGCTAAGAGTAAGCCACATATAAAGGGACATGTATTTGTAAAGCAGACTGGTACCAGAGTTAACAGAGACTGAACAGTTCACCTTGAACATGAATTATGAGGTTTCCTGAAATTAATGTACAATGCAGCCTTGAAATATCCACTATAGAGATGTTTGAGGAGGCCATGAGGAGGACAAAAAAGTAATTTGATCCCTGATCTTTTCCGTTGAAAACATATCAGATTCAGCTACCATGTAAGATGCTTTTGTCTATGTAAGATAAGTGAAGCCAATAAATCAAATGCTTTGTGACATCTCATTTAAAGAGACACTGCCTAGAGAGATTTATAGTTCAGGAGCTAGAGATTTACTGTTTTTTCATTCAAGGAAAGTCTTACCAGGTAAGATATGTCCACTGAATTGTGACGCTAGAGTGGCTGAAGCAATAGTTATAGTAATGAATGTTTACAGGTGAAAACTAGTAAAAGAAAAACATGAGGCAATATGCAAAAGGTTTTCAAGTGGTCGGGTTTAGGTGTATTTCAACTTTTGCAGTTAAATATGAGAAACCCCCACTATATGTTTGTTCTGTGATCCCATATACATAAGACTCTACAGGCAGCTTGAATCCTTCAGAATAACTTGCTAAATACTACACAATAGGGACACTAAGGCTCCATTCACACCAGGGCGGTTGTGGATCAGTGTGGTTTCTGCGCTGGTTTTAAAAGGGCAGTTTTCTGAATTTTTTAATGCGTTTCAGCGCTGAAACGCAATTAAAAATGCCCAAAACCGAGCTGAACAGTACGGTTTCATTGAAAGCAGTATGGAAACCGCGCTGATAAGCACGGCAAAAAAGGGTCAGGAAGCAATTCGGGCAGGGGGCGGTTCGGATCGCACTGAGCCTCACGGTCACATGAACGGTCCCCATAGCAATGTATGGGATCTTTCATGTCGGCGGATCCGCATGGCCAAATCCACATGGCCAAACCGCCCTGGTGTGAGTGGGCACTTAGGTATGGTATACACGGTTATAATTTTGTATGAACGTTCTATGGAACTTCACTCACGATAGCAAATGAAACTAATACTATTTAAAAGATTTTTTTTGTTCGGTGCTATCACCACCAATCATTCGTGGGTTACACCGATGTGTTGAAATTCAACATTCGATTGAGGGACACAACAAAAGTGATGTAATGAGATAGATAATGAATGAGACCTCTATGGCACTCCCACAGGAAACTATACTTATGCAAACGTTTGTACATGTGAGGATCATTGTTTTGTTGCTGATTGAGTTGTACACCTAAAATGGAGACTTGCATGACATGGAAAATATAGCTGTTGCAAACCTAGTTGTTGTAAAGTGCAATAACATAATATGTGCCACCTAAGCTGTAATATCGTTAACCTCTTCAGTTTTGATGAGTGTCAGGTAAAATACCCCAGCATTTATATCCACACATGTAGCTGTCAGAATGTTTACTCCGATAAAAAAAAACAAAAAAAACAACAGTATTTAACTTATGAAATAGGCAGGGATGTGGAATTAAGGAGATTCCCTACTAATTTTCACCAATCAACGAATAACTCAAGTTCTTTATTTGTGCTAAATTGAGGATGAAATAAAAACAATAATGTGCAAAAATATATATATATTTATTAACTAAAATCAATGCAAAATAATAATCAAAATATAACTGGTGACAATAAATAATATGAATCAAAATTGCAATAATATTGATCAGCAAAAATAAAACCACAGAATGTTATTTCCAATATTTATGAAACAAAACAATGTATCTTGGAATGCAATTAGAAACACTCTCATTAGCTCAGCAGGATATGACAAAATAATGTGCAGATTCAACACCTGACCTCTCCCAGCAAAACAGATATTCAAAGCTCTAAGTTCTTACTGCGCCTGAACTCATTTAGAATACTATGCACAGGACTAGCAAATCAGCCAAGAATCTATCTGAGGTAAAGGCAAACTTCCTTTTTGGGTACCTGTTTATTTATGAAGTTACCATTCTTTCATCTTCTCTGTAAACAAATGTATCTTATTGTGTGAACTTTCTGTATGGTGATCAAACAGTTTCCTATTTCAGTTTATTGTATTACAAAGTATTTGCTACCATCTAGGGATGTCTCCTACGTTTTAACTTATCTAAATATATGCAAATATATGCAATAGATCAAAATGTTGCCTGTTGCACAGGCATGTGCAGTTTGTCCGTATTTATGATAACACATTAGAATTGCATGTTTGTACTTTCTTTAGAATGCATCCGACCGTGTGGGCATTCACACGCTGTTCCCATCTTCCCTATTTTCAGTGACTTTGAAGATCTTGCATAAACTCCTTTTCAATGACATTTGCTTAGTACAAATCTCCCTGACCCTGCTCAGGTGCCCTAATCACCGGCCTTGATGTATAAAACAGAGAGTCAGTGGAACACCCCCAATTGGTTCTGAGGAAGGAGGGGGATATGCACCTTTCGTTCTGACCCTTTTATGCCTGTTTTTATTCGTCCTTTGTGAGTACCTTTATACAATTTTTTATTTGTTTATTAAAAAGTCATAGAGGCGCTCTCTGTGTCTTCTCTTGCAGTGCTGAGGTTTTCCTAGAACCTAGTGAGAGCCGCCCCGGTATCGCCCTGCACTCCTGAACATCATTGATTAATACTCTCTTGAACCAAAAAATCTGCTGGTGCGGTGTTTGATTCTGTCTGATGTTTGCTCACAGTCTCAATAGGCCTTGCAGTTGGTATACAGTACAAGCAAAAAGTGATGTGGCATCATAGCACACAATTTTCTCTTCTGGCTCCAACTTCAATCCACATACCTTGTTGGTCTTTAACCCTTGTACGTCTTTACCCTTTGTTAGGACAGGCAGTGTGCATGTCTCGGATAATAGGATCTACCAGCACAGTACAGATGGGGTTAATTATTTTAATCATAACTCCACAGACCCCACCAATACATTCAAGAGACCTAAGCAAGATTTGTATTGGATTTTTCAGCCAGTAAAAGGTATTTTTTAAAGTTCTGCTATGTGAATAGTAACATGTAACAAGTAAAAAGTAATTGTTATCCCTATTTGACTATAAAAGTGGAAATATGCTTAGACTAACTTAGAATGATAAAAATCATATGTGGCATTTATATAGGATACTCTTTAAAACATCAAAGAATATATGAAACATCCACTAGATCCGTGGTTCTCAACTGGTGGTTCGCAACCCAAAAGTGGGTCACAACCCCGTGTTTAGTGGGTCGCCTCATGCCTTCCACTCAGTGGCGTAACAACCGGGGGTGCAGCAGGGGCGCGGGCCCCGGGCGAAAAGTGAAGGGGGGGCGCCGGCCGAAAATGGCACTTTCGGCTAAATGCCGAAAGTGACATTTTCCTGCCGTTTTGTCGGCGCGGCCGTGATTCCTTTCATCCCCGCTGGGACACAGAGCAGTGCCCAGCGGGGATGAAAGGAATCAGAGAGAAAATGACAGCCGGCCGAGCGCTGCGGGACGAGCGCTGTGAGCGGCCGGTGTCTTTCCTCCCACACCGCTCGGCCGCCTATCACAGTGCAGCAGAGCGGTGTGGGGGCGGAGACAGCCAGCGCTGTCACAGGAGGCTGGGCTCTCCTCTTGCAGCCTCCTATGACAGTGTGTGTCAGAGAGGAGAACGGGTACAAGCACTCAGTGATCAGTGATCGCTGAGTGTTTGTACATAATTGAGGACCTGGTATGTAAACTATATCCTCAATTATGAATGAACGGGAGTGATCTATATCCCCTCCTGTTCATTCATAATTGTAGTTATAGTAAACATACCATGTTATCAATGAACAGGAACACTCATAAAGGATTCCTGTTCATTGATAACAGGGGACACAGAAAAAGAGATTGAGGACTCTGTGTCCTCAATCTCTTTTTCTATTTTTAAAGGGAAATATCAGGGGTCTGTTTAGACCCCCAATATTTCCCCGAAGCCCCTAAAAGTAAAGTAAAAAATAAAAATATTTAATAAAAAATTAATTAATAAATAAAAATTGATTTAAAAAAATGAAAAAGTTTCAAAAAAAATAAAATATTAAAATTTGAAAAATTAAAATAAAAACATGTGTGTGTGGGGGGGAGGTGCAGGGTACAGTTCCAGTGGTTGTTTATATAATGGGGGGGGGGGGGCGAAAAAAAATTTCTGCCCCGGGCGCCCAGAACTCTGGTTACGCCACTGCTTCCACTGTGCTGGCTGAGAGGCTACTCAGCCTCCTTCCCTAGCGCACCCACTGTCATTTCTCGCACTGAGCAGCCATTCAAAATTTGCTGCCCTGCTCCTAGTGTTAGCTTGAGGTGGGGTATGCTGGGGATATGGCCACAAGCGAGCTCCATCCATATGTGCATTGCTTACAGCTCCCTCATGCCTGGGCCTTTTGCCTGGGCCTAGTGACATCACATTTTGGCTCCCAGCACCTCTACAGGGAGCTGTACAAGCATGCACATATGGATGGAGCTCCTTCACAGCACAGAAGCCCACACTGGACCCCAGGCTGAGGATCCACTCCAGTTCTCGTAAGGTAGGGAGACTGGGTGGATCTAAAAAAACAGAATTAAAAAAAAAAATTTGGGGAGTGTGTTTGTGTGAGAATGCCTGTAAGTATGTGAGATTGTGTCTGTCAGTGTTTGAGGGTCCATTCACACTAGCACAGTGCGTTAATCTCACAGTCCCGTGCAATTAACACACTGTACCACACAATCGCACCTACCGCGTGTTCTGGTGCAATAGTTAGCGCTGTGTTGCCATTCATTTGAATGACACCCCAAATGCACCTCCCACCCACAGTTTAATCACCCGGAACACACAGTACCACAATGCCGTGCTTTGCAACTTAATTAATGGCCAAGGACAAATGTGGATCATGAAGTTACACAGGTTGAGAACCACTGCACTAGTTCCAATGTGCAAGAATATAGAACATATGTATACATTTTCAACAGGAATATATATTTTTTTCAGCATAAGTGTAATAATATGCATTGACATCAACAATGACAAAGGTAACGCCAAAAATAATCACAATAAAAGACATCTTGTTCTTCCCCTGATGAGCCCCCTCCCCAGTCACTTCACCACACCAACTCCAAAACACAGCATAGCTTATAACATTTTGTGGCCATTAAACAGTGGTTCATTTGTTTATGCTAAGCTGTTAAGGGGACCTGCTGCTCAAATGTGTCAGTGACTATGACCCATGGGATCCAATCAGCTGTATATGATTCAGAATAGCTGGACTGAAGTGCAATCAAATGGTGCCCGGTAGTCATATCACACACTCAGGTAATGCTCAACTCTATTGGAATCTGCTACATTTTCCAGTGTTGAATGTCTTAACAACTTTTACACATATATAAAAAATAAGCTTTCTTCAACTATATAAATAAAGTACTGCATATGCTGCCTAAGCTTCTACACACGGGCTCACAAGGATAAGGGGAGGGATCCATCACAGAGGCAGAGTGCAAAATGAAGAGATAATTGACTGCTAACTGCACAGTAAAAAGGTTTTTTGGGCCATAGTCTTTGAAAGACCCACCCATGAATTATAGCATTTTAATTCTTTTGAAGTGTCCTTTCATTGAAGAAAATGTTTCTGACATTTTGCCACTGACCTGCTTTGTTTTTGTTTTTTTTTATGCCCAGTGCTTGGGCATTCAGTTTAAATAGCTTTATGCTAAGTGTTGTTGTTTTTTTATTGAACTTAAAAAGATAGTTATTTTTTGCTGCATTGCTGTAAAACCAACCTAGCATATTTATTTACGCTGCTTGAATAGAGTACTTATAATTACACTATAGTAACTACTATACATAAGGTCAGTTTACTCAGGGTATAGTTCTCAGTAATGCCTCTTAGCTATAAATGTAAATGGCAATCACTGGTATTCCAAGTGTCACTGAGAAAGATGTGTGGCAATGGTGGGCACCAGGCAGATAATCCCAGCGCCCTATCAATCCAAAATACAGTTTTTAAGGTACGAGTGGCTACAATAACCCCATTAACACTAACACCACCATTTTTGTAAATTCCAAGAGGGCCATTTAATCAAATAATTTGGAGCATATTGTCAAGTGTATGACAGTAGAATCTTTAGCCCTGAGTGGGGGGTTCACAATATAATGGAAATTGTATACTTACATATCAATCATTTTCCTTTCCTGACACCAATAAATGGCAGCATACGGATGGGTGTAGCCAGGGCTTGAAAAATGTGATGGTGTCTCACCAGTCAGTCAAAAATGTCACCAGTCAGCATGACCGGACTATGGCCTTGCAATTTATGTTAAAAAATGTTGGGGACAGATAGAGCTTTCTTTTGGAGGTATATAATCACCACGGGGGGTTATTTTTTTTTTTACTATATAATGAAAAAAGTACCATAAATGTAAAAAAAAAAAGTTTCCCTATGTTATGTTATTTTTAGTAAAACATAAAAGTCGGGGTCACGTCGGGTAAATAGACACCCAACATGTCAAGCCTTAAAATTGCGTGCGTCCGCAAAATCACAAAAAACGCCCATAGGCGATGATTAAAATGCTTTTACTTTTCATCAGTTTAGTGTTATCAGTGATTAAAGGAGAATTATGGGGTTAGGGCTTTTCCCCATAGTTCTCCTTAGGGTAACGAGAGAACACAAACTAGCATCCTCCCGTGACCCAAAGCTCTGTATACAGCGAGCTACAGCTCCCGGTATACTGAGACGCCGCAGCTGAAGCGGATCCCGACAATTATGTCTGGATCCGCCCAGCTGCGTGAGTGACAGCTGGCTCTGCCTATCTAGAGACAGAGCCAGCTGTACCCGCCCCCTCCCCATCCGTTCCACCAGTCAGCTCTGGAGGATCAGAGCGGGGTAATCCAGCCCCTCCCCTGTCATGGCAGAGGGCCGTGACAGGATCGAGAAGTGAGCGAGCGCCGGTATGTGTTCGCTCACATCCGAAACTACTGAGCCGACCTGTGACAGTCTCATTGTCACAGGTCGGCTAGAACTATGAGGTGAGTGAAAAGCACTCACCTCATAGTTCTCCTTTTAGGCTGGGTTCCCACCCAGGTGATCAAAATTTGCGCGTATGATGCGCGTTTTGGGCCGCGCGTTTTTACCACGATTGAAACGCGCATCAAACGAAATACGCCCCAAAGAAGCTCCTGTACTTCTTTGGGCGTAGGGCGTTTTTCAGCGCATTCTGACACGCTGAAATACGCCCAGGTGGGAACCATGCCCATAGGAAATAAGGGGATTTCACTTGCTGAGCGTTTTACAGCGCATGGATTAGCGCTGTAAAACGCAGAGGTGTGAGCCCGGCCTTTAATGGCAATAAAATTATTGCTCTCACTCCGACGTTTGCGGCGATATGTAAGATGTGCGGCACAATATGCTTCTTTATTTTTTTTTATGATTCTTTAATTTTTGTATTACTTCTTTTTTTTTTTTTTTACATGACAGGTCCTCTTTATGGAGACATCAGGGGTCTCCAAGACCCCTAATGTCACCTAGGGACCCCCAGAGAAGTTGATGAAGCAGAGATCGGCTTCATCAGCTTCTCTAGCTGGAGAGTGACACTGAATGCAGGAAGTGATGTAATATAAATCACTTCCTGCATTCGGGGACTGAGAGGAGCTCAAAGGGAGTTCGTATACTGAACTCCCTTTGATCTCCTGTCACAGAGCTATGCCAGTCCCGGCCGCATCGGATCTCAGGACTGGCAACGGCAGTGACAACTGCTGATACAAGCGATCCAGTGGCTTGAATGTAAAGCTCCCGGCCGGCCATGTAATTACAACATTCGGCCGGGAAGCTGCTCGTCGGGCTCCGCCGTCCTCTCGTCACAGACGAGTGGACGAGTGGATTTTTCAAGCCCTGGGTATAGCTCCACCACTCGTCCAATTACAGGACTGGATATACTATAAATTAAACGCTCCTCCCAAGGCCACCATTTTCCTAACAATGCTCAATGTGAAAGCCAAAGGAGGGTACCGTATGCTGCCATGTATTGACATCACGTAAGGAAAATGACCGATGGATAAGTATACAATTTTCCGTTTTCCTGACACCAAACATAGCTGCATATGGATGGGACATAGCACGCCAAAAACTAGGGAGGGTAATGCTTTCACACACAATTGGCAACTTCAAGATACATTAAGAACAGCACGCCCAAACTCTATTGTGGATAAGGCTGCCAGATCAACTTTGTAATGGGCTAAAAAGATACTATATTGTGACCTTGTCGCTGTTCTGCATATTGCTTCAAGAGAAACTCCTTTAAATTCCGCCCAGGATGACTAAGTGCTTCTAGTCGAATGAGCCTTGATCCGTATTGGAGGATCTAAGTTCCTTACCAGATAAGCTCTCCTGATGACTCTAACTAGTCACGAACCGAGTGGTCTGGGAGATGCTGCAAGCCACTTTCTCCCTCTGTCCGGAATCATAAATAAATGATCTGCTTTCCTAAAGGAGGTGGTTGACTCTTGATAACTCTTCAGAAATTCGCCCACATCCAGCTCATGTAGAGTATCTGCTGAATCATTATAGAAAGGTGGTAAGGTTATGTCCTGACTTAGGTGAAAGGATTTACATATCTTCAGGCGATGTTGTGGTAGAGCCCTTAACACTACTCTTTCTGGAAACTGGATGAAATAAGGTCATAAGGGCGAGCTGGAGCCTGGAACTTTCAGAACCAGGACCACAGAGCAAATCTACTCCAGGATCTCATCCATCAAGAATTCCAACTTGAACAGCTATCTCAAGAACTAAGGCGAGCGTCACCTCCAAACCTGCAAAACCACCATAGGATCTCGTCCGTCGCTGATATCGCCACACACCAAACCCTTTGGTGAGTAAATAATTCACATTCGTATACATACACTTGCAGAAATTCTGAACTTTTGCTATTGCTTTCCTTCTACATGAGTTGTCGACTGGGACTCCATGCAAGGATCGAGATAGCCCACTGACCTTCTTGACTACACCACTCTAACAGTGCGCCAACCAATCAGTCTTAACCAGAACTTTCTGTGACTCAATGTCATCATGCCAGCAGGAGGGCTTCACACACTTGGGCCATTTGCATAATGACGTAATTGATGCCATGGCATTACTTGTGCATGCGCATACATTTATCTAAGAAGGGTTTCTGCAACATGGCCACATGGACTCCTCCCTCTCAGGCAAACCCAAGTTTCCTGTGTCATATAGCTTCTTAAAGCAATGCATGGGAATTCTTTAAAAAAAATGTGTAGTTCAAATTTTGTCTTTGCTGTCTAAATCAATGCAGAACCACCCACCGCACCACACCTAATGCATTACCTGGTTGAACTCTTTATGCTGCATTGCAAATATTCAATTCCAACAGTTACAAGTTCTAATTTATGTAAAAACAAGTTGATTTTAAGCCTTTAAAAGGTATTTTGTTGTGCAGGAACAATATGTGTAGTTCCATATGTTGCCATACCAACCCGCATGGCAGAATTTATAGAACTTTTTATTCGTGTGCGTCAGAAATGATTCAACAGGCTACATTGTAATTTACTCAGGCCCTTATTTACTGGAGCAGGGTAGTGATTAGCTTCATACAAAAGTAGAAAAATAAAATGTCAAGTACATAATAGTATTGGGTCACTGTGTAAAAACACTGCCTACTTCTGTTACTTACAGGGAAACTTTCAGCAAAACAGGCACTTTTATGTTCTTTTAATGGTGAATGCATTTGAGCTTTTGATTACATGGAAGAACATGTTTTATTGTTTTTAATGTTTTGTAACAAACCCCTTCATCTGTACCAGTGCTGGTAATGACACTGAACTACAGTCTGTAAGATATGATATTTACTTCAATTACATACCTGGGCTGTACTTAGGATTTTCAGTACCCTTGTCCCTTTTAGTTTCCTTGTGAAAAAAAACGGGAAAAAAAAAATTTTGTACAAATAACACCAACTTTGTAACATGATTTTATTTTACAAATTAAAAAATAATTGTTTGTTTAAAAGAAAAGTGTGTTTTCAATGGGCATCATTTAGGCTTTGTTTCAGTGTTCAGCTACTGCGGAAAAGTTTCAGAGGCCAACATTATTCAATTACATATTTTAAAATTCATAAAAAGTTCTTTCTTCTGTAACTTTATGGGCTTAGAACCCGATACTATTGGATTAAATAAATTGTTTGCAAACTTTATGACCATATAATCCTTTCGCTTGCATGGTGTTTTTTACACATATGCTATAATCCACATTTTAGGCTTGAAAATTACGTTAAACCCCCGAGAATTATATAATTCCTGATGCATAATTAAAGATTATAAAATGGAGGCAGTTGTAAAGTTTATGTTGCATGATATTAGCTCAACTCTTTAACAAACTCAACATTTTAGTAAAAAATACACTTACCGTAAGTTAATTTTAGTGCAAAAAAATATAAAATCCCCAATCTTTTGTAAAATATCAAAGAGAAGGTTGTGCTGAGTAAATAGATACCCAACATGCCAAGCTTAAAAATTGCATACCTCCTTGAAAAGGCAACAAAATACGATACCCCAAATTGTTATTCTTTTAAAAAATGTTGTAAAGTAGAACTATGAGGTGAGTGCTTTTCACTCACCTCATAGTTCTAACCGACCTGTGACAATGAGACTGTCACAGGTCGGCTCAGTAGATCGGGAGGTGAGCGAACACATACCGGCGTTCGCTCACTTCTCGATCCTGTCACGGCTCTCTGCCGTGACAGGGGAGTGGATGGTTTCCCCCGCTCCGATCCGCCAGCGCTGACTGGCGGAACGGACGGGTGAGGGGGCGGGTACAGCTGGCTCTGCCTCTAGATAGGCAGAGCCAGCTGTCACTCACGCAACTGGGCGGATTTCGACATTGATGTCGTGATCCGCTCCGGCTGCGGCGTCTCAGTATACCGCGAGCTGTAGCTTGCGGTATACTGAGCTTAGGGTGATGGGAGGACGCTAGTTTGTGTCCTCCCGTTACCCTAAGGAGAACTATGGGGAAAAGCCCTGACCCCCATAGTTCTCCTTTAACTTCATTGCAATCCCATAGAGGGGCTCACAAGCCCCCCTATGTGATAGCATATTAGTGGTGACAGGTTCTTTTTAAGGTGACATTAGGGGTCTATTAGAAGTAATGCAGTCTGTTTCGCTTTTGGCTCCATTTAGTGGGAAGGAGATTGGTGAATGGATGTTCGCTGGTCTCTCTACCCGCTTTCTGTTGATGCCGGTCCCAGGTCCACAGGAGGGACAGCAGAGCTCGGGAAGTAAGGGCGGGAGTATCAGGCCAAGGGGGTTACCTGTTGAATCGTCTAGGTATTGAGATGAAATACCAGTGACATGGGACAAACCTGGCATGCTAAGATTAAGTAACTCCAGTGCGCATGTGTGGGAATTACATCATGTTGGCTGGCTAACCGAGAGCCCCAAGATGCCAAACCCAGAAGAAGACCTGGAGAAGGTGGCATCACCAGTGATGGAGAGGACCACTGGCATTGCAGTGCTAAAGGTGATTGTTTTTAAGGTAAGTTGGAAATAATGTGCTAATATTCTGTGCACACTGGAGCATTATTGCAAACAACACTGCAGCACTTTCTTTAAAAAAAAAAGAAATCCACATTTTTGTTCCGGGGGGGGGGGGGGCGGCCGGCAGAAA
>NW_017308383.1:85428-85759 GCF_000935625.1 Nanorana parkeri | reverse complement strand
GAGAGAGAGAGACCCAGAGGCGGCTCTCTAATTAGGCGACTTAGGCGGTTGCCTAAGGCCTCGCGCTCACGAGGGCCTCGCGGCCGCCAAGCTCGCCTCTAAAGCTTCAACTAACCTGCCTCTGGCAAGTCCGCCCCGGGGCCGGGAGGAAGCAGCCATTTCCTCACGGGGAGAATGTGCGCCGGCAATTCCCCCGCAGCCTCCGCAACGCAACCCCCCTCCCCCTTCCTGGATCTGTCTGAAGAGAGAAGGAGAAGCTGCGCGGCGGGACTTCAGACGCGGCTTCTCATTCTGGTACTGACGGAACTACTTCCGCCACTTCACTTCATCC
>NW_017308383.1:69292-81424 GCF_000935625.1 Nanorana parkeri | reverse complement strand
CCCAGGACACGGTGACACGGCCGCTTCTAAACAGACATCTGCGTACAATTTACAGCGTTTCTAGAAAGTATTTTCCCCCCTCATATCATATTTTTCTATTTTAAAAGCACCCCTCTTTGTAAAATAGAAGAAAAAAAGGAAGAAAAACAAAAACGATCATTCTTTTTTTCAAATACTGTTGTCTTTGTTCACACCTGCTGCTAAAAACTTTTTATATGGGGGCTATTCACAAAGTTGTCGTAGGCAGTACGGCTGATTTCAGCGATACACCGGATAAAATCAGCCGTACATCAGCTTGCTGCGGCTGGCTTCGGGTCGGTCAAACATGCTCAGCATGTTCAGCCGACCCGGAGTGCAGACCTCGAACCTCCGGCAGGCTACTCGCTGCTGTTCGGCCGATTCTCATAGATGCCGAAGTGCAGGGGATCTGTACTGACAGATCAGCGTCCCCTGGTTAACAAGTAACCAGGGGACGTTGAACTGTCAGTACCATGAGAGCTCAGCAGAGTCGGCCTTGACAGCAGCAGTGGGCGGGTGCAATAGCTAGTTTGCTATATTGCAAAGTGAAATAGCCAATAGGAATGTAGCTATGCATTCCTACGCTGGTTTTTTTTTTCCGACTGCCGGCCGCCGGCGGCTCCGATGTCAGAAAAAATATCCTCCACATCTGGCTCCCTGCTCCATCCTCCACATCTGCCATCCTCCACATCTGCCCCTGCCATCCTCCACATCTCCCCCTGCTCCATCCTCCGCATCTGCCCCTCTGCCATCCTCCACATCTACCCCACTGCCACCCTACACATCTGCCCCATTGCGGTTTCAGTCTAAAATTACCATTTCGGTGCATCTCTACTATTTATCATTCCTCCCTCCTCATCTATTGAACCTTGTATATTATTACTTTGAAATTGCAATCTCTCTATCAGGCTGAAACTAAAGAGAAAACTAAAAGCCCATTTTACATAATGCATTTTTCTGCTACAAAAAAAGATAGCATAGGGTGTGTGTGTGTGAACATAGGAAAAAAATAAATAATACTTTGACTTGGAGTCACGTCTCTTGTTAATGCTCCGCACAGTATAAATTTATATCGTAGAACGAACATTTTTAAATGCAAGGAACTTAAGCCATATATGTGTCTGCTGCTTTGGATAATTTATTTTTAAAATAAAAATGTGTGTTGTTAATACCAAGTTGCATAAAATTTGATTCACATAAAAAAGGAAATAAAATCTAGTGTTTCCAAATAAGCAAGCCGTACAAAGGAAGTAATATATCCAGATAATAGATTTATGCGTTTGGAACGGCTAATAAACTTAAAAGGGAAATGAAAAACGGGCCGTAGGGATAAAACTAGAATTAACTTTAGGATTCTGGCACATTAAGGAGGGCAGGAACTTTACTTTACATGGAAAGCATCCATGAAATGTGTCTAGAGAGCTAAAATAGATGCCATTAATTTTTACTCAAATACAGAACAATACTATTTTAATTTTAAGTGTTACTCTACCTTTGGTGCATTTTGTGCTCCAGCCTGCCCCCAGCCTCCTCTTCCATTCTCATCTTCAATCTCTATTCCAGTGAGATCTCATCGGTGCCGCACAGCCACTTGTCAAAAACTTACTGGCCAGGGTAGCTATAGCGGTCTTAACACTTATTCATTCCTATGGAGAGGTCTGGAGCGTGGGCTAATATCCTGCACTAACTCTTCAGAGGACTGAATGAGAGTGCATCCAAGAAGATTTTTACAAGTAGTTTTGTGGGGACCTGAATGGAGTGTTCATATTGTACACTACCAATAAAGTTAAAAAAAGAAAAAAAATGTGAACAGTGACAACTGCCACAACACACTAGCCCGTCCGCTAAAACGGAGTGTTGAATGGGAGCTTACTCTCATTTCTTGTCTGGTAAAACATTGTCAACAGGGTATATATCTCTAACTATGCCCCAGATAGCAGTTAAATCCTGACTGAAGCTCTAATTATTTAGCACTTTATACAAAACTAAGAAAAATGTTTTGACTGAACATACTCTTTAAGGATAACCATAGTTTAAATACAGTTAGCCTTTAAATGCAGGGCCCCATTCCCCAGCAAATTCTCCAAGTCACCCACTAACTTTTTTTTAAGAATCTATTGATATATGCCATCACCTACTCTGCCTGCCTTTAGGCAATCCCTTGAAAATCCTTCAGGGAAGCCTATTCCACCTCCTCTTAAAACTGTACACCTACTCCTTCAATCAGCTCCTCCCTCACAGTTATTACCTTTTGTATCACTTTCCCCTCCTTGTAGATTGTAGGCTCTCACGAGCAGGGTCCCTCCAATCCTTTTGTATAGTATTGTATTGTAAGTTTCTTCTCATATTTTGTAAAGTGCTGCACAAACTGTTGATGCTATTGCATTCTGTATATTAGCAATAATAATAATATGTGCTATGAGGTGCTGGGTGCTACACAACATCCTTGCAGAAAGCCTTCTGGTCATGGTATGAGTGTGCAGTAGACTATTCAGGATGTCAGCATGCCAGCTATGGTCTGTGAGAAATCGTTTGCAAGCCGCCGATACTCTTGATAACATCGCTGAGTCACGGGTTTTCACCAACCATCCACCGACTGGCCAACTGAGTGTGATGAAGTACTAGGCGATGGGATCTTTATTAGGGAGGCATAGATGACTGGAAATCAGTTGACTACACTAAGGGGTTAATTTATAAAAATTGCCATTCACATGGCACTAGTGCCCCTAGATGGCACTAATGAAAATAAGGATTTTGATTTATGAATGAGCCCCTAAAATCCCCTAAGTAAGGGTCAGCGTCTGATCCCTATAGTGCTTGACAATGTCATAATGGTTGGTGGACGACTTGTTACATTATATCTGTGTATACTGTACCTGTAGCAAATGCAATTCCTGTGTGAAGCACAGATAGGAAATTAAATAAATGGATACACTCCATATAACATGGGTAAAAAGTGGATTAAATGTATGAAAGTCAGGAATCACGTAAGATAAAGACCTTTACACATTCCCTCTAGACCAAGGCTTAAAATTTCAAGTCTAGACCTACTAGCTAGGCAAAAAACGTACTCTCCACCAGTTGTCCCACCAAACCTTGCCCAGGCCCGTCCCCCAACCCCGCCCCCAACCACGCCCCCTTAAAGCTTATGAAATTACATTTTTCTTTAGACTAAAGAGTCCAAAATATAAAAAACAGCAATTATAACATAGCTTTAGCTTTATATTATGTTAACAGGGTGCAGATAAGATACCACAGTCAAAACTGGGAGGGCACTGATAATTTTCACCACTACCATATGAGGATGTGTGTATGGGCAGCGTGGGACCGCTTCTACTGTAAGGTCGTACGACTTTTGTCTTCCAAGCACGCTGGAAAACCTGTCAAAAATCGTACAATTTTTGGCGGGTTGGTGGCGTGGTTGGAAAATGAATGCCGCACGGGCCGGTGTGCCCACTTAGCACTGCAATCATCGGAAGCCCTCCCCACAGAGGGGAGGGCTTGCGATGAATCTGCCTGTCCAAGATGGGCAGATCGTACAAGATTTTAATGACCTTACAACCATCGCACAACGAAAGTCGTGCGATGGTTGTAAGGTGTATGGCCAGCTTAAAGCACAATAATACACTGCTCAACAATGTTACACCTCCCCCCCACACATAAAATAATACACTTCCCCTTATTAACCCCCCATACAAAATTATAAAACACTTAACCCCTTCCCCCGAGCCCCCTCACCTGTTCACGTCTTTGCAGGGAGGAGGCTGGCTGTGAGCAGGATCGATCCCTGGTTTATCTGTGAGTGAAATTTTAAGCCCTGCTCTAGACGATAATGAGCAGTTATCCTCTTAACCCAGTTTTTTTTTTTCTCAATCCACATAACTGTCCCTTTTTCTGGACAGTTTGGCCTGCATGAAAAAGGTGGGTAGAATATAAATAAATCTGAATAAAAGGTTATTTTTCATTGTAGTGTTTTTTTAATTATTTAATTTTCTCCTAATATATCAGCCATGGAATTGGTAAAAAGCAATAGTGATCTTAACTATTGCTGATCGATTCGGGAGAATCATCTATTCCAGGGGTAGGCAACCTCGGCACTCCAGTTGTTGTTGAACTAAGTCCTATGAGGCATTGCAAGACTCTAACAGCCAAAGGCATGGCTCCCAGTCCCTTGTATTTTCAGCACAGCTAGAGTGCCAAGGTTGCCCACACTGATCTATTCGCACATTTTTGATTTGTCTGAATATTTGCATGCTGATTTGTTTTGCAGAGAACCGCACAATTTAGAATCCCACGCAACTATAATTCATGAATCAGATGCGTCTCTGCTTACTAGACAAATCTGCTTGCATACTGTATATTCAAAAAAAATTTAATGTCACAATTAACAGATTTTCATGATTTGCAAATTGATTTGTCATCACTAATTTTAACGCCTACATTGTTCTTTCTCATCCAGTGGAAAAGCAAATGGCAAAAGGTGTTAATAACACTCAAATGTTTCCAGAGTAAAATGTTGTGGATCTGTCAGTACTGGCAGCAGAAGAGTTAAATGATGCATTTTTCAGCTCTTACTCAGGAAGTCAGTCTTCCACCCTCTTTACATCCTTTTCCCGAGTATAATAAAGCCAATGGGTCAATAAATACTGAGAGAGAAAATGACAGCTCCGGAAGATGGCATATAGCAAATATATTACTCAAAGAAAAGATAACTGTCATTGTACTTAACAGCCTCTGCACAACAGACTCAGCAGAACAGTTTTTTAGTATTTTTCTTTGGCTTGTATATAACAATTGAATAAAAGGACAAAACATTGTCACAATAGTAAAAAGCTAACATCACGAATATAATCACAGATAAGCTTGCATGGGCAGGAAAATTACTATTTTATCTTGTTACTGAATTTTATGCTTTTCTATACAGCTGTTTGTCAGTGAAAATGTTTTAAGTAATTGTATTATCGGTTCACACCAACGCTATGTGTTAATCGCAGAGTTCCATGTGATTAATGTACATTACAGGGCAATGCACCATATGATACAGTGCAGCAGGTGCGTTGCAAAACTATTCATTTGAATGGCACCCCAAATGCATCCACCGGCTGCAGTGCACAACCTCGGTGTGAAGGGGCCCTTAAAGTATATCTAAAACGCAAACTTTTTTTTCATTTTGTGTAGATTATTGGAGGATTAAAAATGCTTTAATTTTGTTTGTTGCCCTCTGTATCTCATTAGGGAGATTTGCCTTCAATTCCTGTCCTTTAGACTCAACAGGAAGTAAGAGGATATCTTTCTAATGTGAGGAAAATCCTATCCTTAGACAGTTGTTATGGGAACAAGTGTTCTCATTGGAAGATTTTCCCTTCATTCCTCTTTTGGCAACTCAAAATTATGGATTTCCACTCACTTTTTTCCCGGTGACACTAGGGATCAGGACAATTAGAGAGAGTGAACGTCAGGATCCGGATCTGAACCCAGGGCCTCTGCTGTGTCTGGCGGGGGCTCTACCTGCTGAGCCACTCTGAAACCTTGGATAGCTTCTTGCCTGCTCTAATGTGTAATCCTAGTTTCTGCTAAACTCTGAACTCCTCCCTTGAACTTCCTATTTTAGCCATGCCTCTGCACTTCCGGTTGTCCATATTATTGTGCTCCTGCCAATATCTTGCTTCCTGCTCCCTCTGTGATACAATCTGCTCAAACTGCTACCCGTGTACCGACCTTTGGCTGCTGACCTCGGCTTGTTCAATGACTATGCTTCTGCCTGCTCCTATACTACTACCGTCTGCTTGTGTACAGAACCCGGCCTGTTATACCACAAATTTGCCAGCTTCCTGACCGGGCGGTGAGTCACTGCCCGCCACCCAGGTTTCCTGATTGGCCAGAAAGCTGGCTCCATGCTTCCTTGACCCCTGGTGATGAGGGAGCATGGAGCCAGCTTCCCGGGTTAATCAGGAAGCCTGGTTCCATCTGACCACAGAAAATCTGAAGATAATCTATAGGTGTATGGCCAGCTTAAGACTTTAGAAGGAGAGTGCTTTATGCCAGCAGTGAATCCCAATAACTGAAGTTAATGAGTAGTCATTGTCTTCAAAGGTGGCTGATCATTGAAGGATAGATCTATAGTGGCAATATTTACAATTTCTAGTGATGTAAATTAAGCATGATCTTCCATCCAATTAACATAAACTTTTACAGCATGTAAGTCAATAATCAAGGAGGAATACACTTGTATGACTCCGTGACTATATACAGGTAACAGATTCAGTTTGGAGTTTATATACACTAAAAAGATATTTAGATATTCACTAACTGTTTAGACAAAGCTCTGCCATCATCAACATCACTGAGACGTGAAACAAACTATTTATTGATAACAAAGTGCCCAACTGTGACAAGCTGGCTGTCTAGAGCATTTAGCAATGAGGATGATTGGCACAGCTACAGAGATAATGTTGGTAACAGTGAATCCCGGACTCTGATTAAAAAGTGCTTATCTCTTTACCTTTTATATCACCAAATGAAGCATCATTTAAAAGTATTTATTACCTAAAATAGACTTGTGCAGTCACAGTTTGGTATATATCCTAAATAATAAAATATTGTGCATCACTGGTTCACATTTTGCACTGGGACCAGGGAGTGTTTACCACAGCTAATGTTCCATAGGAATGCACCTTTTTTTTAATCTTGCTTCCTATTAAAGGGCTCTTTAAAATAGAGAGAAAAGATGAAAATGGTTGCACTCACACCCTCCCATTATACACTCAATTTTGTACTGAACAATTTAGGGTTATGAAAATAAACAACAAATAAAGTTTAGCTTTTAAAGAGGCTCTCCAGGAACAAGTCTTCTTATTGATGTGACACTGATGCTGTTTAGTGATATACAGCTATCCGCTCACTAACCTCCATGGACAAGATACGTTACTTTATAGTTGTTGCATACAAGACACAAAATTCAGTTCTGCATCAACTCACTCCAAGGCAGCTTAAAAGCCATTTAACAATTAAAATCCATACCCCCCAAATCCTCACAATGATACATCTAAACATATCTACCAACAAATATTTAAATAACACCTCCGTAATTCATTAGACTATGCACTGCACACGAGAAAAAAAAATTGCCCAAGCCATTTGTATTGGCCCATATTTTATGTCATCTACCATTAGGAAGTGAAACAAACATGCAATTCCCTGGGTGTGCACAATCATTCATGATCTTGGAAAAGCCCCTATGCTACAGGTGCCCATACACCTTACAATTTATCTGCAGATTTTCTGTGGTCAGATGGAAAAAGTGCAACAGATTGGCCCAGTTGGAGATTACTCCATCCACACAGTTAAGTGTAGATGGAGGAATCTGTTGCACCTTTTCCATCTGACCACAGAAAATCTGCAGATAAATTGTAAGGTGTGTGTCCAGCTTTAGATGGATTGTTTGTTAAGAGAGGTGCTTTTGTAGCAGCACCTTCACTACCTGGACACAAAAATATTTATTAGAAGATCTCAGATTTAACAAATCCCTTTAGCATCCTGTTTAAGGTTAATGAGCTGAGTGCTGTCACTGAACAGCCCCCCCTTCATGATTACATGGAAAGAGTTTAACTCTTTCCCTGAAAGTCCCTTTAACTTGGGCTGTATTATTTAACTGTTGGGAAATGTAATGCATTTGATTGATATTTACATATTTATAAGTAAGCATTTGTAACACTGAGAGTAAATGATTTTGGCAGGAATATATTTTTTAAATTAACCGTGCTTTCAAATTTTCATATAGGTTGATGAAAAAAACAGCAATTAGAATCAATAACCTCACCTAAAGGCATAAAGTATCAGAATATTTTACTTATGATGTGTCTGAGAATGTAAATAAACTGTCAGCAAAATGATTAAGATAAGAAATGCTGCAGCATCCATTATGCAGGGTGAGACAATGAATGGAGATTTGCCTCTCTCTTGAAAAGAATGCTACTAACGTGCAATTGTAATGTTTCCTAACAGACCTCAATAACAGTTCAATATCGCCATCTAGTGCCACATAATACAATTATATCAAAATCTTATAAAAGTAGGTAAAATCATTGTGTCTTAAACAGTCGGGGTAAAAGTAATCTAGAAGAAAATTCCCTGCAGTAGAAAAGTTTTTATACTGAACCCTTCCACGGTCCATGTCTCCTATCTTCCCTTAATTCTAGTGCTGCAGCCTTTCTACGACTTTTCAGCATTCAACACTTCCAAGAGTGGTTCCATTATCCAACTCCTATTTCACTACAGGACACACATGTAGGGGTTAGTGGATGGAAACCAAAGTGTATGGCTGAGGACACAGGCATCCGTCACTTCTGGAAGGGTTAAAAGACCAAATAGACTTGGAGATGGAATGGAGAGATAGAAGACACCGGCCATCAGAGAGGTGAGAATTGTATATTTTCTATAGCAGGGATCTTTTATCCTGATTCATTTTCAATCTGATAGGGTCGATTTAAAACACCTATAGGCCTATAGAAACAAGTCTACTTTACCTAATGGTGAATCTGGCCTTGTTGGTTATGAGTGCTGCAAACCAGTTAGGTCAGGGTGGAACCCTGACAATGTATAACAAAATTAAGGAAAATCGGGTGAGCATTGTTGGGCACAGTGACTCTCCCACTGTATAATGCAGGGAAGCTTGATATGCTGAATGAAAACTTGAGTTCTCGAATGTAGACTTGGATTAGTTTAGCTTTGTCTGCATACACTTAACTACATAGCAGTTAAGTGACTGTCCAGTTTTATACAAAAAGACATAGACTGGAAATTTGCATGTAGCTGTTCAAACTACATGCAAATAGGAGAAGCATCACTGGGCACAATGGTTTTCCCATTGGACAATGTGGAATTATTAGAGCTCAAAAAGGCTCAGACTGGAGATTTCCATGCAATGCCAACATACTATGCAAAACCAAATATTTAAAAGCCAGATGATGAGAGACAGCAGCTGCATAGAATGTGCTAGAGGAGAATCAGCTCTTCCTCCTAAAAACCTTTTTTTTTTTTGCTCCCACATCTCATTCTTTTCTTCTCCACCCTCCTTCTCGGTCTCTTCCTCCTCAAACCTGAGGTTCCTATGTCTTGGCTGCCAACTCAACATTGTTTTTTTTTCTTTTGACACATCTTATGACATTTTTTTTTTTTTAACATGTTAACAGAATTTGTACATTTTTCATGAACGAAAAGGATTTATTTACTAGGGTGTGACTAATTAAATCTCTTTAGCTAAATTTTACTAGGGATCACTCTCAAGGGCACTGATGAAATCTATTGGTTGATGCTGACTACAGGGAGACTAGCAGTGCAGAATTGTCAGGACCACTGGAGAAACAGCAAGGGGAAGAGAACCAGATGTGGCTCCCTTCATATTGGGAATTAGCTTTCCCCCCCAAAAAGAAGCTTGGACAGAGAAGGATAGATAGGTGATTTGCTGTTGCTAAGGGGAGAAGTACCAGTGGAGCACTGATAAACCTGTTGTGATAAAATTGTGTACACAGTCCAGTGCAATGAGGAGTGCTCCGAATTGCATGCCGGTGAAACAAAACAGTAGTTACACCAGCGTCTGGCTCAGTATAGAAGAGCCAAACCCTCTGGTCAGGATTCAGAAGTGTACCTACATCTAAAGGAAAAAGGTCACTCCTCTGAAGACAGTCAAGTACGCATCCTAGACAGGGAGGAGAACTGGTTTAAAAGAGGTGTGAAAGAGGTCTAAAAATGGAGAAGAGAAACCAAGCTTGATAGAGGTGTGTGTGTGGGGGGTGAGACATCTTTTGTCTGCCACATACAATGCTGTTTTAACACCTCTCTCTGGGCGAGAAAAATAACACCTGTTAGCTTCAATTATGCAAATGCAATCAACACCTTGCCTCTGTGAGGTCTCTGACCCCATTCTGGTTATGATTAAGATTATGTTGATTGGAGCAACATTCACCATATTTTTTCCCAGATAATTTTTGTACAAGTCATTCTGACCAGAGAGCACCTGTGAAAGTGCTCACTCATTCACAGGTGAGTTGAATTCAACATACCCCCAGCCTTTTCCCACCTTAGTAAATTGCGCTAGGTCGTGGCGCTTCGGTCTCTACTCTTGTTTTTTCAGCACACAAATCAGACACCCCGGTCCGGACAAAACAGATTCCGCACACCAGTGCAAGACACCCAAAACTTGACTATGTGTTGGCCTTGTGGGAAAACTCATGTTTGAATCGAACCGGCGGACCATCCCTAGTCATCAGCACAGAAATAGATAGGAAATCTTCCAATGGGAACAATAGTACTGCTGACCCTGTGGACCACCAGGGATTTCCTCTCACTTTCTGTTGTGCCTATCAGACAGGAAGTGTAGGAAAATCTCCCCAATGGGACACAGATGGGGAAAAAAAGCTGACAAGGGTTATAGCCCTCCTATACTCTAGCCAAAACTTTTAAAAAAAGGGACAGGGATTCTTATTGCCCAACGCCCAGGACATGAAGTCCTGGGTGTCGGGCGGGTAGTTGTTTCCTACATTTAGCTCTGCTTTGGGCAAGCAGAGCTAGATGTACAGCAGGGAAGCCTCTCGTTGATTTACAAATGTCCGTCCTCCCCCCCCCCGGGCACGGTGCTATAAGTCGATGATGTTTCTCAGACATGAAACACCCTGCGTTCCACACGGCGGAAGGGCTAATAGATGGGTTTGGAGCTGGCTCACTGCTAGACCTCATGTCTCCACAGTAACTGACTGATGTGTTTCTCAACCAATGACAGCGGTGTACATGGTCTTGTCCATGTGCCAGCTTATGTATGCAAATTTTGCTGCTAAAAGACTGTTTGTGATTGGGTGCCTGCAAGGGGTAGGAGGTTCTTTGGTTTTTGTACATGTTTGGGTATGTCTATATAAAGGGTACTGAACATTTCGGTTGTGTCATTCTGAGTCTGATGAAGGGGACCCTGTGCTGCCCCGAAAGTGCTTGCACTGGAATTACAGTACTCCATCAATAAATTGACTTTTGTTGATTTCACCTAAATGGTGTGCTGGTGACATCCTTTTGCAAACTTGTATATCTTCACGGCGCCATCCATGGTCACTACGAGCACCCACCAAGATTTCAAGGAACATCTATACTGGTATGGAGTGCAGCAAGACACCTATATATTAGCAATAAAGTTAAGTGAAAAAAATATTTAAAAATATAATTAAAATTAAAAAAATTGATAAATTATAAAACAATTAAGAAACAAAAGTAAAAAAAAAAAATAGTTAAAATAAAAAAGGTGGCAAAAAAGTAAAAAATCATAAGATAAAAAATTATAAAAAAGTAAAAAAAATAAGAAATAAAAATGTAAAAAAGCAAAAAATACATAAACATTTAAAAATATAAAGTGATTAAAGTTAACAAAAAAAATAAAGCTAACCCTGCTGTCCCTGCCATCTGGTTGCCATTCTCCATTGGGGGAGGGGGTGGCGGAGAGGGGGCGCATAGAGGAACCTGGAAGGGGCAGCAGAGAGAGTAAATGCAGAAAAAAAATTTGGTGGTTACACAGTACCTTTTCATTAATATCTGTACATCGGACTAAAAAAGAGGGACAACTGAGGAGGAAAGAGGGACTACAGAATTGGGACTACAGAATGAGGGAAAGTCCCTCCAGATAATGAACAGTTAGGAGGTATGGTTTATGCCAGTAATGTAGGCTGGGGAAGGGAATCATTATTTGGAGAGACCATATGGAAGGGTCTTTGCCCCCCAGGCTTTGACCCAGGAGGGAGTCCATCTGAGGAGAGTGTTCTTGCCTCCCAGACCTGCTGCTTAGGGAGGGTGTAGCTGTGAAGGGTCCACTTGTGGTCTCTCAGGCTTGCTGCCAGAGAGAGGTCCAGTTCATGCTTCTCAGGTGTGCTGCCTGTGGAAGAAAGCTGAAGCTGAAGAGTTTTTCTGGTCCTGGCTTAAAGATCCACTATCCACTAGCCCATAATAGGGGCTAAAGATATCTAAAGGTAGCTCTCCATCTGGCCTACTGAATCTACATTAGCCTGCGGCAGAGGTTAAAGATGCTACAAGAATCTACTGATCACAGGGAATTTTTCTTTGCTGTTTTTGGGTATAATA
>NW_017308383.1:63443-67378 GCF_000935625.1 Nanorana parkeri | reverse complement strand
TCTCTCCCCTAGACATCTGAGCCATCAAATTTACTGAAAGGATAATTCACAGAGTGGAAGTCTGTCTGTTTGTCGCCATCAGTGGGACAGTGTGTGTTTAGTTACAGATACAAAGCAAATCACCAGGAGATAGTCTAGGATGTCTCAAAAGCTCCTGAGGGCATTAGTGATACACATTAAAAAGAATTCTGGTTTGCTGCTCACTGCTTGTGGAAGCTGAAGTTTCTAAAGACCTTCTTCTATTTTTTATATTTGTATATATACTTTATATGTTCATTGATATGTTTGTTATGTGTTTGATGTTTTATTGTATTCTGATAATAGAAACACAGCAGCCATTGTATATGCCTTGCATGCAGCAATGCATGCAATTGAGAAGCAGAATTTCAAAAATATGCTTATTGTTGAATTGACTTTTTAACCTAGGCTGTAGCCTGTCTATTTCTACCCCGGTGTTATTTTTAGTGGAGACAATAATGTCAAATTACAAATATGAGAGGTGAAAGGCAATGGAATACAATCCTATAGACTACATCGCAGACTACATCACTACAGCAAATGCTAGCCAATAGTGAGCTATTTATTTTAATTAAGTATTTAATGGCCAATAACAATGAGCTTATCTGGTTGATAAGGGGTGCCTTTGTGTGATATATAACAAGAGGAGTTGCATCTCCATATCCATTAGCTATGAGCTGTGTACATAGCACCCTAAAAGTGCAGCGTGCAGATTAAACAGGATTCTTAAGTGATCAATCTAATGCTACATGTTACTCTATGTGTATGCCGCCATTTTTAAACCAAAATTGTCCCACATGCAGGAAACAAAAAATGCAGATCAGATTGCAATAGTCACTTTTATTGTCCCCGGCAGTACTCCATTTATACCACAAGATGTCCTCAGTTCAACCCAGTAGACTGAGGACATGCTGTATTATGTATGCAGGGTGTCATGGCCCTGTAACCCAAGAGCGCATCACCAATGTGACCTTTATTCATCATGGCAGCACTGCTTTCTGCATAAGCAGAGGACCACCCTCTGAAAAAAATAGGTGAAGAAAAAGCCTTTCATACAGTGTGTGAAGCATCCTAGTGAACCACTGCCACTAGGTACAGTATTCAAGCATACAGGACCCCATTTTATTTTTATTCATGATCCCATTCTGTAGAAAATTAACCCTTAACATGTATGTTTAAACCTATTAACATTAGCAGCATAATACTGGAGTGACATATTAATGGGTGATGTTCGAAAGGATAGAGAATAATTTTCAAAGATTGACACATGGCATCCAAACCTTCCAAACAGGTTAGAGTTAAATCTTTGACAATTTGGTGTCAATAAAAGCCCAGTGATGTACAATTAGTCTACCTTAATTTTTGTTCATAGCAAAGGGCATGATAACTGGCAAAATCAGTAGCATGTAAGATCAATATTAGCCACTAGATGGAGCTCCGGTGCTTTAAAAGAGCACACTCAGAATTATTAAGGACAAGATGTATAAGAACACCAGTTACAGTACATGGCTATCTCTGGCTTCAGTACTGCCCCCAGTTTGCAGTTTAGAAACTCAAGGTTAATTCCTCAGAGCTACTGAGCTGCATGCTGATTAACAGTCAATTTAACCCCCCCACCCCCTACCACATCTAAAGCTGGCCATATACCAGTGGAATTTCTTTGTAAAAAATTGGTTTCATAACTTTTGTACGATTTTCTAATAATTAATTAATTAATAAAAGGATCAGGATGAAACATTTTTCTCCAAGGACCAAATTGCTAAAAGTAAATGTGAAGCAAGGGTCTGTCACGAGACAAAAATCCATTCATAAACATTAAAAAAGTAATACATACTATATAAACAGAGTGATATAAACCAATTATATGTATTTTTCAAAATTTTTGTGTTTTACTATTTAATCCAAATAGTAACTTTAAAAATTAACAACAAGCATTTGCCAAGTGTGGAATTTCATAGGCAGTGGTATCCGCTGATAGCATTGACAAATTCAAGAAACTGCTGGATGAGTTTCTTCTTTCTCTACATATACAAGGATATGGGAAGTGTTAGATCCATATATATATACAAACACACACCCACCCACACATACACACATAGGTTGAACTGGATAGACCTTTATGCTGGTGACACACTGAATGCGAAGCAGTGCAGAGCGAAGCAAAGCTGTCAGGCACAGAGCTTTGCATGCAGTGTGTGAGCTGATTGCAGCCGAATGAATCACTGCATCTTCAGCCAATTGGCTTGCACGTAAACACCCGATGGCATCATGTGCGGGTGTATAACAGCAAAAAGTTTCTGTTTCGCGTGTGTATACGATTGGCATTTTTCATCTCGCCATGCTGAGGTTTGCGAGCTCTCGCAAGCTGACGTGCCAGAGAGAAAATTACATGACACACTGCACGCGAAGTCAGCCCGCCACCGCTCTGTGCTGCTTTGTTTGCAGTGTGTCACAGCCTTCATTCAACAGCAAAACGTTTCCCAGCACACACACCAGCCAGTGAGTGTGCCAAGTGTGAAATTCCACACTTGGCAAATGCAAGAAAACTCATCTCACTGCTAAGGTTAAAAACAGAGGTTTGGATACATGTCTTCTGCAGAACATGTGAAAGCCGCACAGCCACGTCAAGGCACCTCTAAATAGTGCGGTCCTAACTCTAAACTTTGAGAGTCTCCATCTTGGAGCACATGGGGGCAAAAGATCAAATTGGGTGCAGGTTTGTCAGGAGGAAGCCCAACCTCCCTTAAAGCCACAGGGACGCACAAGGGATCCCACACATCACAGTGGCAGCTGAGACCCCCCATGCATCACTGCACCAAATCAGTCAAGCAAAACAAATGGCAAACGCATTCATGATTTGTTACCAGCTTCACAGCAAGATGCACATGGAAGGGCTTAATACAGTAATAGCAAAAAGTTTTCCCAGCACACTCACAAGCCAGCATGCAAGAAAACTCGCCTTACCGCTAAATTGATGAGTGCGTTTGCCATTTGTTTTGCTTAGACTTCATTCAACCTCGCCTACTATGTAACTATGTGACTCCTGTTAAGGTGCCCATACACTTTACAACCCTCGCAAGACTTTTGTCTTGCGAGGGTTGTAAAGTACTTAAAAAAACGTACGATCTGCCCATCTTGGACAGGCAGATCGTACTTGTGATCATTGCAAGCCCGCCCCCCTGAGGGGCGGGCTTACGATGACTGCAATGAGGGGCGGGCTTACGATGACTGCAAACGGGCTGTGTGCGCGTGCGCACACCGGCCCGTTCGGCAGTTGTCGAACCAGCAGGCCACTAACTCGCCGAGAATCGTACGATTCCCGGCGGGTTTTCTAGCCTGCTGGTTCGATGGAAGACGTGCGACCGTACAGTAGAAACGGTTGCACGCCTTCCATACACTACACGAATCTCATACGATCGTGGGATTTCCCGCGATTCTCGTACGAGAATCGTTCAGTGTATGGGCACCTTTATACTGGACACCTGTCTAATCTAACGAGGAATGGATAAGCGGTGATACAATCATTCCTTGTTTAAAAGTGTGTTTGACTTCCAGACACTATTTTGCAAAATAGTAACAATGTTTTGAAAGAGAGTGTTGCATCTTGTATTACCGTGACATGGATTCATTTGAGAAGACATAAGTAGTTATGCTGTGATAACAATGCTATTTGCTTGTTGATAGAGGCTCATCTGTAGTTTTTAAATGTTTGTCTGTTCAATATGTGTGTAGAGGAACTTTTGAAGGTTTTCTGTTTTTGTTTTGGGTGTATACAAATATGTAATTAAGGTTTTCGTATTTATATTATGTACAATCCTTGTGTAAGGATCCTCTTTGCAACCTCTATTGACTCCCCCTAAAAATAAATTGTATCTGCAATTCAGGGTCAGCATCTATTTCCAGAACTAAAATGTTGG
>NW_017308383.1:318-63429 GCF_000935625.1 Nanorana parkeri | reverse complement strand
TTGTGATTTTCTGCAAAGTTACAATGTTTCAATCAGATCATGGGGTAAAGGAGAACAAGGAAATGATTCCTTCTGCCTGCAGCAGACTGATGACATCACCTAAGCCTAGGTGGGAATAGAATTGCTTTTACAAGTATAACTGAGCAGATAAGCTTTTTGGTCAAGGTAGTTATAATATACAGTATTTTTAGGACAGGTTCACACCATTTTCCGGACCAGATCTGGAACGCAGTGCATTGCATTTTTGCCGCGATTTTGTCACGTATGGAAACTTTTTTCCTTAAAATGGTCTTACAGGTGTGTTCCAGTGCATTTGTATGCATTTTTATGCATTCCCGTGCATTCCAAGCAGTATTTTTCTGGTTGTGTCTGGAACGGACTGCGTTGGTGTGAACAGAGGCCAGAAATAGTATAGGGATACATTAGGATGCATTTTGGGTCCGGAAACAATTTGGTTTGGTCTGGTCTGGAGATGATCTGGACAGTGCATTGCGTTTTTGCCGCGATTTTGCTGCGTTTGAAAATGTAAAATTTTTTTTTAGCTTAAAATGGTCTTACGGATGCGTTCCATGCATTTTTTTACCCTGCGCTCCACCACCCAAGCCCCCCTCCTTGAGTGCCGCCATCCCCCACTCCTGCTACCTCACCTTCAATCCCAGGCTCCGCTGCCCCCTCTCACGCATTCCGGGACCAGATCAGCATCTTCCTCCTTGCTGATATCCCTCCCAGGTCTGAATGCGGAAGTGATGTGTATTACATCACGTCCGCATCCAGCTGTCATTTCTCTTGCAGCTATATTATAATGTTTTATCATTTAATATAGGGGAAACAGTTTTTTTTTTTATTTTGTGTAATATTTCCTTACTATAGTAAAAAATAAAACCCCCAGTGGTGATTAAATACCACCAAAAGAAAGCTCTATCTGTCCCCAAAAAATGGTATCAAATTAATTTCAGTACAGCGTTGCATGACGGAATAAATGTCAGTCAAAGTACCGCAGCGCTAAATACTGAAAAATAGCCTGGACAGGAACGGGGTCAGCAAGTGGTTAAATAAAAGTTTTTAATTTTATATATTTAACAGATTTGGCATGGATCAAAATCAAGCAATTGACTGAGGCCTTTTATTTATAAATGAAGGAAATCACTTCTTTGATAAATAATAATAACAAGACTTATTTTTACTTTATACATGTTTTCACTTTTATATTGTATATAATTATATAATTTCTGTATTTTTAATATTAGAATTATATAATGTCCACACATTGATTAGCCTGACATGGGTGAATGTTCACCATCAAATTTTGGATGAAATCATTGGTAAATATTCTCCACTGTGTTAATGGTAGCAGCTAGCTGAAAGGGGACAAGATTTTTTACTCAGGAAATTTTACTTTTACTCAGGAAATGGTTGATTTAGAAAAAAAAATGAACTGTTAGACTTTGCTCACCTTTAGCTTTGTAAAGGAACTGCGAGACCTTTTGTTTTGATGCACCTGGAATCAGGGACATGCGGTCAGGGGAGGCAGGTGAAGCAGAGCCTCACCTAGAATTATGGAGGAAAAAGCTGTCAGCTTCATGTCTGAAGCTGACAGCTTTTTCTCCATTCAGATCAGCTTATAACAGGTTACACAGCAGGGAAATCCTCCCGCTGTGTAACCTGTCATGGACTGAGCGCCTCAGCAGTTAGGAGCAAGTGAGGGACAGGGAGGCTCCTCCCTTCCTCCTTTTACACTAGCTTGGGGACGGGTTGAGGGCGGGGCTTTGGTCGACAGGGTTGGGGCTTCGGTCGGCGGGGGCGGTGTTGGGGAATGTCTCACCTGAGCAAGAGGTAACGCATGTCACTGCCTGGAATGATTTATCTGATTTTAACTGAAAGTTCATTTGGACTTTAATTACACTATTTCTACATCTTCCCCATTCTGCTTATATAACCTCAACAGCAGTGGTTCTCAACCTGTGTAACCTCAGGACCCACATTTGTCCTTGGTCATTAAGTCGCGACCCAAGTCACACTGCAATGGAACGCACAGTATTGCCGTACCACGCGTTCCGGTGCAGGCCATCGAGCTGTGGCTGGAGTGGATCCCTTAGCCTGGGGTCCAGTGTGGGCTGCTGTGCTGTGACGGAGCTCCATCCATATGTGCATTGCTTGTACAGCATCCTTGCGTGCCCTGTAGAGGTGTCTGGAGCCAGAATGTGACATCACTCCAGTCCAGGAACCTCTACAGGACACGAGGGAGTTGCACATATGGATGGAGCTCCCTCATGGCTATAGCCCCAACCCAACCCACTTCAAGCTAACAATCTGCACCGGGCAGCATATTTTGAATGGCTGCTTGACGCGAGAACTGACAGTGCTGCAAAAGGAGGAGGCTGAGGAGAGCCTCGCACCTAGAAAAGTGGAAGGCATGTGGCGAACCTCTGAACATGGGGTCGCGACCCACTTTTGGGTCATGACCCACCAGTTGAAAACCAAGGCTCTACAGCCGTGGTTCTCAACTGGTGGGTCGTGACCCAAAAGTGGGTCGCGACCCCATGTTCAGTGGGTTGCCACATGCCTCCAGTGCACTAGGTGAGTGGCTCCCTGCACTTCTACAGGGTGTGCAAGGAAGCTGTACAAGCAATGCCCCTATGGATGGAGCTCCATCACAGCACCCTACACTGAACTCCTAAAAAAAATTTAGGAGTCTGAATGTGTGAGAATGTCTGTGAGATTGTGCTGTGGTTGTGTGTGTCTGCCAGGGTTTTTTTATCACAAACTACCACGCAATTGCACCTACTGTTTGTTCTGGTGCGGGAGGTGCATTGCTATTCATTTGAATGGCACCCCCAAACACACCTCCCGCCCACAGTTGCAGTATCGCAATGCCGTGCATTTCAGTGTGACTTAATGGCCAAGGACAAATGTGGGTTCTGAGATTATACAGGTTGAGAACCACTGCTCTACAGTATAGGTGGATAGCCAGATATCTGCACTGTGTGGAGTCGAAGCAGTAAACAATTTCATTCCATTTCTGTAATACTTATAAAATCTCGAGGATTGTTCAACTGATTTCATTATTGGCACTGTGCCACAGCGTGAAAATCCTCTTTAACCTCAAGAGACCCATGACATGTCAGATTAAATGAAAGAAAATCTAGAGGAAAGATTTATCCTGACCCCAGCAATTACAGCTGCATTTATATCATTGTCGGGAAATGACCATTATGAGATGTTCAAGTACTTTGGCTAGAATGGCAGGGTGTAAACCTGTTTTTCTGGGTTTCCAAAAGCTTAGATCTTCTCCTTCGGCAGAAAAATAAAAAACAGTACACAGTTAGAGTCTCAAATAATTGCATACCTCTAGAACACAGTACTAGATCCATTGCAGTAAACAGTTTTTTATAGTCTTTTATCAAATGCGCCAAAATCTTTGCAGAAGTCTGCATAGAAGCTGCACAGAATTAGAACTATAAATCTTGCTCTGTGACAAGGTATTGAAGACAATTACTCTACACAGCTGGAAATAGAGAGCACTTTATATTACAATACAACATGTCCCAGAGAATTGGTGGAAACCTGTTATTATACCCGATTAGTGAACTGCTGCAATTCCCTTTGATGTGCATCTGAATGTTTAGTGGAGGATAACATTTTAAATAGACATGTGCGATTCGTTTCGTTCCGAATCGAAATTCGGACGAATTTTCGGAAATTCGGACATTCAGATGTATCCGAATTCCGAATTACAGATATAACGAATGCAAACGAATCCGAATTTCCGTTTCCGGAATTCGGTAGCGGTAGTTCGTTCGACCGTTCGTTTCGTGTTCGTTTCTTATTCGTTTCGTTCGTTGGAGCAAAAGGAGAAAAAAAATTTCCCCCTCAAATGCCACTTTGCTGCAAACGAACGGATGAACGAAACGAATAAGGAACGAAAACGAAACAAATGGTCGAACGAACTACCGCTAACGAATTTTGTCCGAATCCGAATTCCGAATCCGAATTGACTTTCACACCCGAATCCCGAAAAACGAAATAACACAAATCCGAATTTAAAACGAAACTAAACGAATTTTTTGGCAGTGCACATGTCTAATTTTAAATGCAAAATATTAATCATAATTTAAAGTGATGCTAAACTCAGGAGTTAAATCTTAAAAATGCATCAAGTATTTAAAAAAAAATGTATCTTATTTGTGTATCACTCGGATGTAGATCCTCAAATCATCTCTGACTTGGTGCTGACACTGTCCTTCCTTCTGGAGGGTGACTACTTTTGTTCCCCATTGTCCCCGTGTGTGTTCTAAAGTAGCCACTAGACATGTGCATTCATATTGGGACGAACTTGCAAACCAGAGAAATTCAGTTGATTCGGCGGTGCGAAAATTTTGTATTTAGTCATACATAAATTCGTTTTCAAAACGCACCATCTTGGAGGTGGAGCACATGACGTCACATGACAATAATAACACTGAACGAGCGGTGGCCGTATCGGCCGACGGTGCGTTCTGTGCATGTGCGCTGCCATCTTGGAGTATATCTTAGTATACACCAAGATGGTGGCCCTCAAACATGCCGGCGCTGCCATCTTGGTGTATACCAAGATACAATCCAGAACACGCTGCAGGCCGATATGGCCACCGCTCGTTCTGCAGTTTCAGTGTGCGGTTTCGGATTCGGAGGCTCGTTGCCTCCAAATCCGAAACAGCATAAAACATTTTTCCTTTGTTTGCATTTGTTTCGTCCAAAACAATTTTTTTTTGCCATGCACATGGCTAGTAGCCACAGCTTCAGTCTCGCTACTATGATGGACTACAATCTCACGTTGAACCTTGCTTTAGAGCCAGTTATAAATTAATGAGTGTGCTTGCCATTTGTTTTGCTTGTATGTTTGTGGAGACAAACAGCTCACTGGTGTCCAAGGGATGTCCTGCCGCACTCTTTACCGGAAACCCCAGGGGGTGGGAGCTGAAATGAATGCGGATGGCACCGCTGGGATCAATGAGGAAGCAGGAGATCACCAGCACACCAAACAAAATGGTTCACTGGCTCCATAAGGGCCTGCAAGGGAAAGGAACCACCCTAAAACAAGATATCAGGGTCAGTGCCTGCGAGCACCACCCGACTCCGCAAAAGTTGAGCAAAAAGGAGCTGGGTGGAAAATTGACAGCTGAACAGTGACTGTATATAGCCGGATGTAGTCACTGTTTTGTTATTCAGAAATAAGGATGGGCTCGGGCGTGTTTGCAGCTCCACGTGCCGAGCCCGCCAGGATGCTGACAGCGCGCAGCGCCAATCACAGGCACTGAGACATTTCCCGATCTCTGCAGCTGTGGACTGGGAAAGTGTCTCAGTACCTGTGATTGGATCTGCGCGCTGTCAGCTACCTGGCGGGCTCGGCACGTGGAGCTGCGAACACGCCGGAGCCCATCCTTATTCAGGAAGCCAAGGGTGTCAACAACTGTCTGAATACAAAAGCCAACAGGAGAAATGTCTCCATCCTCGCTATTCAGCTTAAAGGGGGGATGAACGAGAGAAATCTAAATGTGTATAGGTAACTTAAAGTGAACGTTCGCTATTCTTCACTACTTTATCTATTGCTCCTTCCCACCTTCTTTACCACATTCACCACAGGTGCTATGTACACCCTTCCATGGAAGTCAATGGGCAAACGTGGGTATACTCTGGCCTTACATTAACACATGTACAGCCACGGGCGTCCATTTACAAAAGGCCTTGTATGCAAAAAACAAAGACAGAGAATTATATCCAGTGTTAATACTTGCAAGATTAGTACTATGTCATTTTCACATGTAAGGCCCCATTCACAATAATGCAATTTGTACTGCGTCTGACAACGCACTGCAATGTACGACAATAGAAATGACATTATTATTAATGGTGCTTGTTCACATCAATGCAGCATGGTGCAGTGCGATTTTTGGAAAGGTGCCGGTGCTTCTTTTGGGAGATTTATCGATCTTACAAGGAACTGAGCTGTGTCGGAGGAATATTTATGCATCATACAGGGAAAGGGGGCCATGTCAGAGAAATACAAACAAGTATAATTCATCATACAGGGAAAGGAGCCATATCAGATGAATATGAGGGGAGATGAATCCATCTTATAAGGCAGGGAGCCATGTCTGAGGAATACAGGGGAGATTTATTTATCATACAGGGAAGAGAGCCATGTCTGAGGAATACAGGGGAGATTTATTTATCATACAAAGAAGAGAGCCATGTCTGAGGAATACAGGGGAGATTTATTTATCATACAAAGAAGAGAGCCATGTCAGAGGAATATAGGGGAGATATATTCATCATACAGGGAAGGGAGCCATGTCAGAGGAATACAGGGGAGATTTATCCATCGTGTAGGGAAAGGGAGACACGTGAGTGGAATATAGGGGAGATTTATTTATCATACAAGGAAGGGAGCCATGTCAGAGGATTATAGGGGAGATTTATCCATCATGTAGGGAAAGGGGGACAAGTGAGTGGAATATAGGGGAGACTTATTCATCATACAAGGAAGGGAGCAATGTCAGAGGAATATAGGGGAGATTTATCAATCATGTAGGGAAAGGGGGACATGTGAGTGGAATATAGGGGAGATGTATCCATCATACAGAGAATGGGGCCATGCCAGAGAAATATGAATGAGAATTATCCAAGGAGCCATATCAGATGAATATGAAGGGAGATGTATCCATTATATAGGGAAGGGGGACATGTGAGTGGAATATAGGGGGTATTTATCCATCATAAAGGGAAGGAAGCCATGTCAGAGGAATATAGGGGAGATTTATCCATCATGTAGGGAAAGGTAGACATGTGATCTCAATGAGAGACACCTGAGCTCAATTAACCCCTCCCCCTAACAAGAGCACTGCAACCTGAGGGGAAAAAAAAAAGGGAACAGTTTAAAAAAACTGACAGAAAAGGAAAAAGAGTTTTTAAATACTAAAAAAGGGTCTAAAAAGGAAGGGAGACAACAAGTATTTCAAAAAATCAAGCACTCAATATATCCCAAACAGTTCAAATCCAAATTTTTTACGCCACTTAGCTCCCAGGCAATTTGTTCGCCAAGCCCTGGTGAGCCTTATTCATCATACCAGGAAGGGAGCCATGTCAGAGGATTATAGGGGAGATTTATGAATCATGTAGGGAAAGGGGGACATGTCAGAGGAATATAGGGGAGATTTATCCATCATACAGGGAAGGGAGCCTTGCTAGAGGAATATAGGGGAGATTTATTCATCATACAGGGAAGGGGGCCATGTCAGAGGAATATGGGGGAGATTTATCCATCGTGTGGGGAAAGGGAGACATGTCAGTGGAATATAGGGGAGATTTATCCATCGTGTGGGGAAAGGGAGACATGTGAGTGGAATATAGGGGAGATTTATCCATCATACAGGGAAGGGAGCCTTGCTAGAGGAATATAGGGGAGATTTATTCATCATGCAGGGAAGGGGGCCATGTCAGAGGAATATGGGGGAGATTTATCCATACAGGGAAGGGGGCCATGTCAGAGGAATATAGGGGAGATTTATCCATCATACAGGGAAGGGAGCCATGTCAGAGGAATATAGGGGAGATGTATCCATCATGTAGGGAAAGGGGGACATGTGAGTGGAATATAGGGGAGACTTATTCATCATACAAGGAAGGGAGCCATGTCAGAGGAATATAGGGGAGATTTACCCATCATACAGGGGGGGGGGGCATGTGAGTGCAATATATGGGAGGTTTATCCATCATACAGGGAAGGGAGCCATGTCAGAGGAATATAAGGGAGATTTACCCATCATACAGGGAAGGGAGCCCTGTCAGAGGATTATAAGGGAGATTTATCAATCATGTAGGGAAAGGGGGACATGTCAGAGGAATATAGGGGAGATTTATCCATCATACAGGGGGGGGATGTGAGTGGAATATAGGGGAGATTTATCCATCATACAGGGAAGGGAGCCATGTCAGAGGAAACTAGGGGAGATTTATCCATCATGTAGGGAAAGGGGGCCATGTCAGAGGAATATAGGGGAGATGTATCCATCATGTAGGGAAAGGGGGCCATGTCAGAGGAATATTAGGGAGATGTATCCATCATGTAGGAAAAAGGGGGACATGTGAGTGGAATATAGGGGTGATTTATCCATCATACAGGGAAGAGAGCCATGTCAGAGGAATAATGGGGGGATGTATCCATCATGTAGGGAAAGGGGGACATGTGAGTAGAATATAGGGGAGATTTATCCATCATACAGGGAAGGGAGCCATGTCAGAGGAATAATGGGGGGATGTATCCATCATGTAGGGAAAGGGGGACATGTGAGTAGAATATAGGGGAGATTTATCCATCATACAGGGAAGGGAGACATGCCAGAGGAATATAGGGGATATCTATCCATCATACAGGGAAGGGAGCCACGTCAGAGGAATATAGGGGAGATGTATCCATCGTGTAGGCAAAGGGAGACACGTAAGTGGAATAAAGGGGAGATGTATCCATCATACAGGGAAGGGGGCCATGTCAGAGGATTATAGGGGGGATTTATCAATCATACAGGGAAGAGAGCCATATCAGAGGATTATAGGGGAGATTTATCCATCATGTAGGGAAAGGGGGACATGTGAGTGGAATATAGGGGAGATGTATCCATCATACAGGGAAAGGGGGACATGTCAGAGGAATATAGGGGAGATTTATCCATCATACAGGGAAGAGAGCCATGTCAGAGGATTATAGGGGAGATTTATCCAGCATGTAGGGAAAGGGGGACATGTGAGTGGAATATAGGGGAGATGTATCCATCATACAGGGAAAGGGGGACATGTCAGAGGAATATAGGGGAGATTTATCCATCATACAGGGAAGGGGGGCATGTCAGAGGAATATAGGGGAGATCATTTCATCATACAGGGAAGGGGGCCATGTCAGAGGAATATAGGGGAGATTTATCCATCATACAGGGGGGAGGCATGTGAGTGGAATATAGGGGAGATTTATCCATCGTGTAGGGAAAGGGAGACATGTGAGTGGAATATAGGGGAGATTTATCCATCATACAGGGAAGGGAGCCATGCCAGAGGAATATAGGGGAGATTTATTCATCATACAGGGAAGGGGGCCATGTCAGAGGAATATGGGGGATATTTATCCATCATACAGGGAAGGGGGCCATGTCAGAGGAATATAGGGGAGATGGGACATGTGAGTGGAATATAGGGGAGATGTATCCATCATACAGGGAAAGGGGGACATGTCAGAGGAATATAGGGGAGATTTATCCATCATACAGGGAAGAGAGCCATGTCAGAGGATTATAGGGGAGATTTATCCATCATGTAGGGAAAGGGGGACATGTGAGTGGAATATAGGGGAGATGTATCCATCATACAGGGAAAGGGGGACATGTCAGAGGAATATAGGGGAGATTTATCCATCATACAGGGAAGAGAGCCATGTCAGAGGATTATAGGGGAGATTTATCCATCATGTAGGGAAAGGGGGACATGTGAGTGGAATATAGGGGAGATGTATCCATCATACAGGGAAAGGGGGACATGTCAGAGGAATATAGGGGAGATTTATCCATCATACAGGGAAGGGGGGCATGTCAGAGGAATATAGGGGAGATCATTTCATCATACAGGGAAGGGGGCCATGTCAGAGGAATATAGGGGAGATTTATCCATCATACAGGGGGGAGGCATGTGAGTGGAATATAGGGGAGATTTATCCATCGTGTAGGGAAAGGGAGACATGTGAGTGGAATATAGGGGAGATTTATCCATCATACAGGGAAGGGAGCCATGCCAGAGGAATATAGGGGAGATTTATTCATCATACAGGGAAGGGGGCCATGTCAGAGGAATATGGGGGATATTTATCCATCATACAGGGAAGGGGGCCATGTCAGAGGAATATAGGGGAGATTTATCCATCATACAGGGAAGAGAGCCATGTCAGAGGAATATAGGGGAGACTTATCCATCATGTAGGGAAATTAGATTTATCCGTCATGCAGGGAAAAGGTCATATGTAAGGTCTGTGGGAATATGAGTGAGATTTCTGGTTCATGCAGAGTGACAGGGCTATACAGTCTGGTGACCCCTCTGCATTTCGGGTGACACAGTAGTGGCCCCATTGCTCAATCTGAGCCCCGTAGGATGGAGTTGCGGTGACGCAGGGTGTGTGGGCGGCTGCCGTGGGGATACCTCGGAGCAGCAGCAGGGGGAGAGGAGACAGAAGGTGACAGAGCTACCGGGGCGGGCTCCTGTTAGCGCAGGCGCGCGTGCCCGCGACACACCACTGTGAACGCGCATGCCGCCGCGCATTCTCCCTGCCCATCCTCCGGAATCCCCTTCTCACCTATTCCGCACACCGGCCGCCACCGCCAGGGGACGGAGAGAGGGATAGAGAGACTCCCGGTCGGCGAGGGTCATGGAGAAGCTAGGCCGCCGGCCGTACACCTCTGGAGGACCCCCCAAATAATAATGCGGGACGATAAGGCCCGGCTTCGGGACACAAGAGGCCCTCGTTCCATGGAGGAGAGGAGACACCATAAGTGATCCGTCACCGTCCAGTCCTTCTCACCATGCATCTGCACCAGGTGCTGACCGGAGCCGTCAACCCGGGGGACAACTGCTACTCGGTGGGCAGCGTCAATGACATCCCTTTTACGGTAAGAAATTCCGGGGGCTTCCCTGCGACATCCCTGAGCCTGACAGCTCCCCTCCTCATTATTATTTGATGGATGGGCTCCCCCAGCACTGCACCAGTCATAATCATACTCATCAGGGGCCCATGGACTGTGATGTGGGACTGGCAGACCTGTTCCAGGATGAAGGGGGACAGGGTGACATGATTGCAGGTTGGAGTACATAGTCCCCACACTGGTTTGTTTGCTGTTTGTTGACCATGGTGTCAGGTTTCCCAGTCATTGTCAAATGTGGCTATAGAAGGGGGTCAGGGATGTTCCCATGGTGTGTGGCAGCCAAATTAAAGGTCATCTGGTAGCAGGATGGGGGGTCCGATCACCCTGGATGCTGTGCCCCAAGATCTCTGTAGTGCTGTGCCCCAAGATCTCTGTAGTGCTGTGCCCCAAGATCTCTGTAGTGCTGTGCCCCAAGATCTCTGTAGTGCAGTGTCGGAATGTCTCGGTTAGTTGCGTCGTGAACTGCGTAATTGCTGTAAGCAATGGTTTCATTGGTAACATTGGCTGCACAAATAACAAATCGGCCCAGCTTCTTCAATATGTAGGACCGCAGAAGAAGAACTGCAGCTGTGGGGGTACGGGGTTTTGTTCCTTGTCTGCAGAGACGTTGTATGTTCCTCTCATGTTTGCCTGGGTATCCCCAGGATTAAAAGAAGCATTAAACTCTTGATCCTTTGTTCAGTAATAAGACAAGATCAAACCAATATACATTACCCAGCAAAGTATTTGTTTAGAGATTTATCCACGCACTTAGCAGTCATCATGTTTAAAAACAGCAGCTCCAACTCTCTCAGTTCAGCTTCCCTGAACCTCCTGTCCAGTACAAGATCACAAGTGACAGCACAGTGCCTAGCAACTATCCATCTACTAACTGGGAGGATGGAGGAGTAGTGAAGTGTCTACACTTGCTTTGCATTTGTGGTTGTGGAGACACTAGCACACACAAGGGTGGCCCCATAGGACCCTGCAGGGGAAAGGAGCCACCCTAAAACAGGATATCAGGACCAGTGCTCAGCAGACCAGCTGATTCTACAGGAAACTGAAACCTTTAAATATCAAGAAACAGCATCCATTGAAAACTGATTAATCCAGCATTTGATAAAGCTTAAAAAACCTTTTGACTTTAATATCACTTTGTCTACAACTTAAAAATAAACTAGGTAGGAACACTGGCGTCCATGCAGATTAGCTGTTCAGTGAGCATATTGTGGTAAGGGCGGTGGGCGGGAATTTGTTACCCTTCTTCTTTTGACAAAATTTGATGGAAACATCAACTTTTGTCAAGCCGGGTGGTGCTGGCCACCCATGGATAGAATTTCAGACGATTTGGTTGGAAACAGCTAAAATTCAATCCATGTGTGGCTAGTTTAAAGGATAAGCTCACTTTATCACAAATTGTGAAAAAAATGAATGCACCCCACCACCTCCTTCGGTCCTCCACTGCACCTACATGCCTGAAGTTCCTGTCAGCTAGTGTACCCAGGGCCGGTGCTGCCACAGGTCTGCTCCTCTGCTCTGTGGTTAGGGTTTTACTAGCTAGTCTGCTATTGGCTATTTCCAATTAAGATAGCCAATAGCAGTCTGTCTATTGCTCCCAGCTGCTTACATCCCCTAGTCACCTGCGGAAGCTAGCTGGCAGGAGAATGGGGCCACCCAGGAGGGGGGATTTGGAATTATGCCACGGCAGGTGGGGCAGGGGTGCAAGTAGCTGGTCTTGCCTAGGGCTCCGGCCCTGCATGTATCCCGGACTTCCCAGTCCCGCACTATGGAATGCTCACAAATAATGATCGCTCATTGCTCAGAACCGTCACCTGACCATGTTGACCAATGAGAAGCGCTTCTTACTTCTGGGACTTGGTTCCCAGTTTATAAGGCCAAAATTTAGAATGTCTCATTTCACTCCAGAATGGAATCCTGGTAAATATGTCCCAGTGGGTGATGAAATGACAAATGGATGACCCAGCGTGAATCAAAATAGAAGACAAATAGTCACCAGCACCCAGGCGGGTTATTGTTCCATCTTTATTCAACATCAGAAAAACATGGCATCAAATACAAAAACAATGTTTCGGAACCTTAAATGGTCCCTTCATCAGGCAAACCAGAGTGACCCCTTCTTGAAGGGACCATTTACAATTCCAAAATGTTGCATTTGTATGTGATGCCATCTTTGTCTGATGTTGAATGAAGACTGAACGGTGTGCTGGTGACTAATTCTCTGATCAGTTTATAAGGCCTTCTCATTGGTCAGCATGGTCATGTGACTTTGCTGACCAATGAGTGCTCGCCATTTGCAAGTGTTATGATCTTTTCATAGATGGCTACACTGGCTGGCGGGAACTTGGGACGTGTCGGTGCATTGGGGGTGAGGGGAGGTGACGGGGTGCTGTAGGTTCATGTTAATGGTTTTACAATTTGCGAGAAAGTGATCTTCCAATACTCAGTCAAACAATAAAACATTAAGTCGTTTTCAAACAAGCTTCCTGGCTCTGGTAAGGCAGCTCCTAAACAAACCGGCCTCCCTCCATGGGTACCCAGAAGAGATTAAACATGAAGAATGGCAGCCAAAGCAAAAGGTGAACGAGTCCATGATAGTTTTAATCTGCAATTCAGCTACAAATATTGTCTGATCGCAGTGCAAATTTGCAGTACGAAAAGTGAGTTTAAATCAGACTGAAGTGAGATCCACTCAAGTCCCCATTCTATATTTCTAAGCCGTGATGAAGGGGGGGCGGTAGGGGGGGGGCAGTGTTACCCCCGAAAAGCATTGGTTGTTTTTATGTGATTGAATTGAAAACAGTTAAAAGTATCATGGACTGGATTTCGCCTTTTGGTTTGACGCCCATTTCTTTATGTCTGCACTTTGAGACACACGGGGTTATTCACAAAAGGGTGAAGAGTTTGGAGAAGGCAGGAGAAGTGAACAATCTAGGACAACATAACTGAACTGGAAAGTGAGCTGAATTGGAGAATTTTTCTTTTTTGGCCTAGATTGTTCACTTCTCCTGCCTTCTCCAAACCATTCACCCTTTTGTATTCCAGGTCAGTGATTCAAAGTATTGAAGCAGAAGGGTATACATGACAGCCAACAATTAGAATCACAGAATGAAAAGTAGCAGTGACGGCCTCCATGTTTCCAAGTTGATCTCCAGGCAGAGTGTTAAATCCACTATTCAATTACACCTTCTAAAGGATTTGTAGTTGTGTATTATGCGATTCACACACCCTGCCGCACAGCCAGGCAAAGCCACTAAATCCTGGTTGAGCTTTTCAGTTCCCTGCATGAGCTGTCCACCCTCACCCTGCTCCTTGGAAAGTTAAACATTGTCATAACCTCTGTCCAGAGTATGTTGTTGCTATGATAGGCTAAATCAGGACACATTGCAATCAACTTCCTGGCTAGGTTTGTCAATCACAAGACTGGCCTAAAGTCTATTTCTGGGCAAACAAACCCCCCCCCCCCCTGCTTGTTTATGTCTAGGGGCTTCTTTAAAGCAGCTTTTCTTACCTGATCCACGCTCCACCGGCATTTAGTGTTCATCTCTTCCCCTTCCACTCTTGACTGTCCCTAGGTTTCCTCACATTTAATGCAGGGCTATGAGCCCTGCATTAAGGTGCCCATACACTGCTCGATTCTCGTACGAATTGCGGTAAATCCCGCGATCGTACGAGAATCGAACAGTGTGAACGAAGACGTGCGACTGTTTCTACTGTACGGTCGCACGTCTTTTGTCTAAGGAGCATGTTAGAAAACCAGCCGAGAATCGTACGATTTTCGGCTGGTTTGAACAGTGCTCGTGAGACAAATGCCGAACGTGCACACTGCCCGTTCAGCATTGCGCTCATCGGAAGCCCACCCCTCAGGGGGGCGGGCTTGCGATGATCGAGAGTGCGATCTGCCTGTCCAAGATGGGCAGATCGTACGTTTTTTTAAATCACTTTACAACCATCGCAAGACTGAGGTCTTGCGATGGTTGTACAGTGTATGGCCACCTTTAGACACGATGATGTCAGCAGGCCTGAAACCACTCCAGCAAAGGGGGAAAGAGTGCCAGTGCGTGGATAAGGTAAGTATAAGTGCTGTACTCCTGTCCCCAGACATAAATGAGCAGTGAACTCTTGCAAGTTAGGGGGAAGCTCCACTGCAAAGGAAGGTTTTTTGATTTGCTCAGAGATGGGCTTTAGCACAATTACACTTTTTATGGCAGGTAAAATAGTTCAGTATTTGTATTTCAGTTATGTATTTAGCTGTTTACAGATCCTGTGCATTTAGTATCATGCCATATTGTGAATAGGCCTGAAGTTGTATGCAGGCCTAACTTTTCCTGTAATTGATTATGGGCACTGACCCCCTCCAAAACCTCTGTATTTGACTTAAAGGAGAATTATGAGGCGAGTGATTTTCACTCAGCCTCATAATCTGAGCCAACCTGTGACAATTAAACTGTCACAGGTCGGCTCAGTAGATCGGGAAGTGAGCGAACGCATACCGACGCTCGCTCACTTCTCTATCCGTGCAGAGAGACGTGACTGTCACGGCTCCCTGCATGGATTTCCCGCCCCCTCCCTTTGTCCGATCCTCCAGCGCTGACTGGCGGAACGGACGGGGTAGGGGGCGGGTACAGCTGGCTCTGCCTCTAGATAGGCAGAGCCAGCTGTCACTCACGCAGCTAGGTGGATCCAGACAGAATTGTCGATCTTTTCCGGCTGCTGCGTCTCAGTATACCGTGAGCTGTAGCTCGCAGTATACTGAGCTTAGGGTGACGGGAGGATGCTAGTTTGTGTTCTCCCGTGACCCTCAGGAGAACTATGGGGAAAAGCCCTAACCCCGTAGTTCTCCTTTTAACTTGTGATGGGCAACTCCATCGACCAATAAGAAGGCCAGGAAGGAGGGAAAAGCCAAGCACAATTTTTAGAGCCCATTCACACATTTGCATTCTGGTGATTTATTTTTTGTATAATACCCTTTCCACTGAAAACAATGGAAATGTATAAAAACCGCTGTTGTCATGTTTTTAATGTGCATTGCATTGTTCTCTGCATCAATGTGTATTGTGTGTGTCATTATGTGCATTGGTGTGTATTGTGTGTGTCATTATGTGCATTGGTGTGTATTGTGATGCAATTCTATTGATTTCCATGAAAAATGCACCAGGCAAAATTGTGAGAGTGAATCCTGCCGAACAGAAAATGCTAAAACTTGCACATAAGTTCGGTGGCTTCATCTCTTTAACAGTTTTCACTGACGGTAATCTTTGCTTTATGTATTTTTTCTACATATACTGTTATTAGTCGTACAGGTCTGTGAAAGGCGTGCTTTAAATAAATATTTAGTGTTGGATACTTTATTAACCACTTCAAGACCAGGTGTTTAGACCCCCTTCCTGGCCAGGCCATTTTTCAGTATTCAGCGCTGCGGTACTTTGACTGACGTTTATTCCGTCATGCAGCGCTGTACTGAAATGAAAGTTGCAGCTAACGATTATTTTCTACCTTTTTTTCTCACGAACGCGCTCAATTAAAGTGGAACTAAACAGGTAGGTAGAAGGCGCATACTTATAAAGCAGTGAATGTGACTAACCAAACTTTCACTCACGGCGAATTAATCACTGTCCTTTAAAACGCATGCACCTGCAGGTAATGTTTGGTGAATGTTAGATTCACTGCTTTATAAATATCAAGCAAAACAAATGCCAAACCCACTCATCAACTTATTACCAGCTTTCAAGCAAGGTGCACATGGAAGGGCTTTATACAGTACAACAGCAAAACGTTTCCCAGCACACTCACAAGCCAGCATGCAAAAAAAAACCTGTCTAACCGCTAAGGTTAAAAACAGAGGTCTTGGATACACGTATTCTGCGTTGCGCCAAGACGAATAGTTTGGTTTGCATTGGCACTGCAGTCCCGGTTCACTTCTGCTGCTCCCTTGTGTATCCCCTTCCTCGAAATATTAAACACCAACCCAAGTCTAGATTCACTTACTCTGGGTGCTGCTTTATGCTCAATTCTCGTCTATGGCAACTTTATACAGAATATGCGCAGAATGTTTACAGCATTTCATCTCACCTGAAAGATTCTAAAAGGTGAATTTATTGCTGTTGCCGTTTGAATAAGTACACTGAGGTGTTTGCACAGGAATGGTTGCTGTACCATGTGAATGATCCAGCTTGTATATCAGTTCAGGAGACAAGTGATACTGTCCAAGCAGTTGGAACTCCCCCCCTGGAATTTTATAAGCCACCCCTTTGTGCTTTATATGAGCACTTTGTGTTTTGCTTGATTTGAGCCTTTGAAGCTTGTGCAGGCTCATTTCTTGTAATGCCTCAGACCTTTTATAGTAAAAAAAATATGAATTTGCCTGTTTTCTCTGCAGAAGCAAGCATGGAACACACCGTGCTGCTTGTTAATTAATAAAACATAAAACGCCAGCGCAGTGTGGAGGATTTCCAGGCCTATCATGTGGTTTGTGGAGCCCCATACTGTATAATGGCTGCTATGCTGTTTGGAAATGTCAAAGCAGGATGTTGTCTGAGGAAGACTTCATTTCCTTCCACAGGCCCAAGAACTTATGGAATAGTTATACCAAAACTGAAAGGCAGTCCCAGGTTTCAGTTCTTAGACCTGTCTTTAACATGTCTCTTAAATATCCCCAGTCATCAGGGGGGTAGCTCTGATATGAGGAATCAAAGCCCTGCCTCTCCTAAGATGGCCATCACACAGAGAGGCAGTGCAGACCAAGTCATGGTAAGTCAGTAATAGGCAAATGATCATCTGCAGGGAGCCTATAGGCAATACTGGAGACTAGTCCTTTACACTCTGCCGGCCCTTTTTTGGGCACCACATCCATAGGCCAGGCCCTGACGGGGAGGGGACGGGTACAGCTGGCTCTGCCTCTAGATAGGCAGAGTCGGCTGTCATTTACGCAGCTGGGTGGATCTTGACAGTAATGTTCCCAGTTTTTTTTTTTTTTAAGTGGCACACTGCAGAACATTAGCAGCTATAGAGGAACACCAAATCCCAGCAATAATACATTATATAGGCTGCCTAATATATTATTGCTGGGATTTGTTGTTCCTCAATAGCTGGTGGTATTCTCCCTTGCGCTGTATAATGATTATACTGCGCAATGCAGATTACCACTGACCAGTTATAGAGGAACTACAAATCCCAGCAATAATATATTAGGCAGCCTATATAATGTATTATTGCTGGGATTTGTTTTTCCTCGATAGCTGGTGGTATTCTCCCTTGCGCTGTATAATGTATTATTGCTGGGATTTGTAGTTCCTCTATAACTGGTCAGTGGTAATCTGCATTGCGCAGTATAATCATTATACAGCGCAATGGAGAATACCACCAGCTATAGAGGACTACAAATCCCAGCAATAATACATTATATGCAACGCAATGCAGAATACCAGCAGTTACAGGGGACTACAAATCCCAGCAATAGTACATTATAATATAATGTTGTACTATTGATGGCATTTGTTGTATTCCTCTATAGCTGGTGGTATTCTGCACTGTGCCGTATAATCATTCTGCAGCGCACTTCAGAATACCACCAGCTATAGAGGACTACAAATCGCAGCAATAATACATTATACAGCGCACTGCAGAATACCACCAGCTATAGAGGACTACAAATCGCAGCAATAATACATTATACAGCGCACTGCAGAATACCACCAGCTATAGAGGACTACAAATCGCAGCAATAATACATTATATACAGCGCAATGCAGAATAACGCCAGCTACAGAGGACTACAAATCCCTGTCAACTTAATAATCGGCTAACTAATCGATTATTAAAATGATCGTTAGCTGCAGCCCTAGTATGGGCAGATTTAGCCACCATGGACAGGAGCATTGTCACCCTACAGGGGAAGGTAGTGTTAGATGAACTAGTAGATTTTGATAGCCAATGCAAATTAAAACACATCTCCAGCGTACACTTTGTAAGCAGCTAGAGCAACTGTTTTTACATTTCGGGGTAAAGGTTTTAACTACCGTACTTTTCGCTCCATAACATGCACTTTTTACCCCCCAAAAGGCGTGCAAAAATGTCTGTGCGTCTTATGGAGCGAATATTCCCCCCAGGTTTCGGCATTCTCCTTGCCGGCGAGGGGGGAGGTGCGGAAAGATGGCGGCGGCAATCACACCTGTCAGAGCTCCCTCTCTCTCTCCTCCCGGCCGCTGCAGCTTCATCGGCCAGGAGAGAGAGGGAGCGCTGTCAGGTGTGATCAGAGCCGCCTCTCTGAGCAGTGTGAGCGTGTGGAGCCGAACTTGCCAAGGAGCAGAGGAGCGGCAGGTAAGTTCCTGTCCCCAGTCCCCGTCAGGAAGTTCTCCCCCGCAACCCCCCGCCGGCTACCTTTTACGCTCCCGGACAGCCGCAAATCCTCTCCGGATGGAGTAGACAATGAGGGGAGAGCTGCACTCGCAGCCCTTCCTCTCAGCTGTCACAAGAGTTCTAGTTAGACACAGGCAACAAGGGCAGCAACCTAGGTGCATCTTATGGTCAGGTGCGTCTAATGGAGCAAAAAATAATACGGTAAATAAATAGAAGGCGATTATTGTAAGCACCCCTGTCAGTGTTGAATAGTTTGTCTTAACCCTTTAGCTGACACTTTTGCTGGACAGTTTGATCTAAAAGGAAGTGGGAAAAAAAAAAAGTAACATGCTGTTTAAGGTGACTATACTGTAGATCCTGTTCAAATTTTGGCATATTCCTTCTGAATCTGCTGAACTTCGAGCTGTGGGTGACCCTGTGGCCACCAACAGGCTCCACATAGGTTCCAAATTCCGAAGGAGGCAGGGGGAAAATTATCGACCGAACAGGCACTACATCTGACTGATCAGATCCTATCAGATGCAGTCACTGTTCAGGTTTTCAGGCAGTCGAGGGTGAATGGCCGCTGTCTGAATACAATAGATGGCAGTGCTGATTTATCCATTCATGATGTTTAGTGTGGATTGGGGAAGCGAGCATTTTCTCTTGTCCAGCCTGTGGGGCTGAAGTAGAGAAAACTATACGTGTATGGCAAGCCTTATGCTGGGCACACACCTTACAACCATCGTAAGACTTTTGTCTTGCGATAGTTGTAAGGTACTTAAAAAAACGTACGATCTGCCTATCTTGGACAGGCAGATTGTACTTGCGATGATTGCAAGCCGTGCCCCCCTGAGGGGCGGGCTTCCGATGACCGCAATGCCGAATGGGCAGTGTGCGCTTGCGCACACCGGCCCGCCCGGCTTTTATCGTACGAACATGCTACACACCCGCCGAACACTAGTAGAGGTCGCATGGCTTCCACACACCTTACGATAATCGTACGATCGCGGGATTTCCCGCGATTATCGCAAGGTGTGTGGGGACCTTTTAGGGAGGGTCATCCTCCAAAATATACACTACTTACTGTATATGTATGTATAATGTATAATGTCTGTTGTATTTTGAGGGGAAATATGAAGGATAGTTTCTAATTTCATTTCTTGTTAATAATTGAAAACCATCACTCCCGTGGAGGTGTTATGTTTTGGATGCCTCATGTTAAAGTATAATAAGCAGGACAGAGGGGTGCTAAGTGCACCCATTGCTTGGTTTTGAAATGGATGCAGACTGCAGCATCTGTGGGCACTGATGATCATTCCTAATTCACAATTCACTCCTTTTACTCACCTCTGCATCAGGATGCCTGCTGAATATATGCCAACATGGTTTCAAGCACAGTGAGAAGTGTTCTCACACAAGGAAAAATGTGAAATAATTAGAATGTTAGCCTTAGGTTTGTATTCCCATATTGCATTTGGACCTGTTGCCTGTGTTGCAGAAGTGAATTTTCTGTGTCATTGGCTGGACTAAGTTAATTGGCAATTATCCCCATGCTTTTAAACTAAATGTATTGTCTGCAGCTGAATTTTTTTAATCCTTTTTATGGATAATGTTAAGATTAGAGACAGCTGTTGTCTAGTCTTGGTTTGCGTCATGTTACACTGAATTGCTTCTGTTTTCAGCTCAGATGTACGTGCAGAGTGTGTTCTGCAGCCTGGACCACTGTTTGATGCATTGCAGCACTGCAGATACCATCCACATATGGTGAATAGGTGAATGCAGCATTGCACATCGTCTCCATTGTAAAATGAACCTTATTAAATGATACAGCTGTATGTATTTCATTTAATAAAAATACATGTGCATGGGAGTAGTCTTGGTTATAAGTATGTATGTTTTAGAACAATAATAGTTAACAGAAATGATTCAGCTTAGAGTTGTTGTGTCTTGTGCTATTGAAGGGTTTTAACAAAACAGCTCCTGCTTTCAAGATATGCTGCTGATCAGCTTTAGTGCCCATTCACACTGGGCGTTTAATCGCACATATTTGCCGCACGATATCACAAGAAGTCGCCCTCCAATGATTTTCAATGGAGCTGTTCTATTGTACAACTCCATGTCGCCTGTCACTTGTGCAGGACCCTTTTCCCCTGCGGACGTCGCATGGTTTTTCTATTTTAGCATGCAGCCCGACGGTGAAGGTCGCGCGATCGTCGCGCTATCCCGGCCGTGTGGATCCGCTGGAGGTAAGTGTCGCTGAGTGTGAATGGGGCCTTATACCTGAGTGGTGCCTGTTGAATGCACATGGTATAGGAGCATATCTGTATTAATATAAAATATGAAACGCACAGAATTGTAAATAATGAGAACAGGAATTGTGTTCTATATTTAGAATTCTCTCATTTTGGTATATTTCTATTTTTTTTCTTTTTGAGTGTAAGTTGTTTTGGACCCCTTCCTGCAGCAAGTCCTCTCCTGTGTTGAACCTGATTACTCAATTTCCTGAAAACTTGTTTCTCTACAAAACATCCCTTTGAAGCTGCAGCAGCTGTCCTGTGCTCACCTTTATTTCCTGGCTAAATGACTTCAAGTCATCTCTGAATTGGTGCTGACACTGTCCTTCCTTCTGGAGGGTGGCTATTTTTGTTCCCCATGGTCCCTGTTAGACCTGCAACAGTTAATCGATTTAGTTGATTAAAATCGACGATTGAAAGCGCTTAAGTCAGTGGTGGAATAGGTGTACGGAGGTGCAGAGTGGAACAGGTGTGCGGGGATATAGTGGTGGAATAGGTGTATGGGGGTGCAGTGTGGACCAGATGTATGGGTGTGAAGTGGTGGAATAGGTGTGGGGAGGCAGTGGTGGAATAGGTGCATGGGGGTGCAGTGGTGGAATAGGTGTATGGGGGTGCAGTGGTGGAATAGGGGTGCAGTGTGGAACAGGTGTGCTGGGATGCAGTGGTGGAATAGGTGTGGGGGGTGTGGTGGTAGAAAAGGGGTATGGAGGTGCAGTGTGGAACAGGTGTATGAGTGTGATGTGGTGGAATAGGTGTTTGGGGTGTGCTGTGGTGGAACAGGTGTACAAGGGTGCTGTGTGAAACAGGTGTATGGATGCGGTAGTGTTATATACAACGCAATGCAGAATACCAGCAGTTACAGAGGACTACAAATCCCAGCAATAGTACATTATACAGCGCAATGCAGAATAACGCCATCTATAGAGGAATACATAATATACATAATAGTATAGTATAATGTACTATTGATGGCATTTGTTGTTTTCCTCTATAGCTGGTGGTATTCTGCATTGTGCCGTATAATCATTATACAGCACACTGCAGAATACCACCAGCTATAAAGGACTACAAATCCCAGCAATAATAAATTATATACAGCCCAATGCAGAATAACGCCAGCTACAGAGGACTACAAATCCCAGCAATAGTACATTATAGCATAATGTACTATTGCTGCATTCCTCTATAGCTGCTGGTATTCTGCACAGCGCCGCTGTATAATGTACTATATTGCACACCACACTTTTTTTTTTACTTCCACCGCTCCAAGCTTGCTCCCATGATGGACTACAATCTCAATAGAAACTAGTAGTCCATCACTGGAGCCTTTTTAAAAAAATCCGATTAACCGATTAATCGAACTTAATAATCGGCTAACTAATCGATTTATGAAAATAATCGTTAGCTGCAGCCCTAGTCCCTGTGTGTGTTATAAAGTAGTCACCGCTCTAAGCTCACTCCCATGATGGACTACACTCTCATGTTTAGTTTACTAATTAGTATTGAGATTGTAGTCCATCACAGGAGTGGTCTTGGAGCAGTGACTACTTTACAACACACACAGGCACCATAGGGAACAATAGTAGCCACCCTCCAGAAGGAAGGACAGTGTCAAAACCAATTCAGAGATGATTTGAGGATCTACAGCTGAGTGATACACAAATAAGATACAGTTTTGGTAAGGTACTTGAATGTATTTTAACATTTAACTCCTTAGTTTAGGGGCACTTTAATTTAAAGCAAAGAAAGTTAGTTTTAAAAGATTTGTTTTTCATTTTGTAAACCACAAAGGTGTAAATGCACAATATGACAAACTATCTAAGCATATGTATCGGGAAACGTTGGCCATGTTGCCTTAGATTGTACGGGGGTCAATGCAAGCGGATTTTCCATCTGGCCTGTCTGATATTTAAACACAGCAGTGCCATTTATAATTGCCAAATTGGATCTGAATCGGTTTGATGTAGCACAGTGCAGGACAAATCCCAGTGACAAGGTCCACCTGGATGAAGGACAGGAATGTCATTCCAGCAACTGTGAAGTGTCTGTCAGCTCACAGCTGCATTTTCTGAAACTTGGCAGGAGTTGCACATCTTCAGTTGCTTTCTGTGTAATGTAAAATAAGTAAAAAGTATAATCGGGGGAAATCATGATTAAAAAAAAATGTGTTGGTACTAGAATTGCAAAAATGTTTGGGCTATCATAGCATTACATGTGCAGCTCACTGTACAAGCTCAGCAGAATTCTTGCCCACATGAATTAACTCCTGTAGTTAGGTCGATGGAGCCTGGTGGGCAAAGACTCCGGGCCCGGAGGAAGACTGGGACTAAGATGGAAGTACTGACAAGGGAGGAGAGTCCTAACATTGCTTTGGAAGGTAAGACTGTTATAATGTGCTAATATGCTGTGCAAACTAACACATTATAGCTAAACTTTTTACCTTATTTGAAGATGATAGTGGGTTAAGCAGAGAAAACAATTGCCGCCGCCAGGAGGGAAACCTTATTCAATGTAACAGTACTGAGTCACATGGGTTCCAAACCCTGCAAGCTACCATTTGAGTGACTTATAACTTGCACAGGACAGCTTCGTCTCTTAGCAGCCAAACAAAATGGGGAAGGTGCAAAGAAAAGGTGAGTATATGATGCTGGGGTGCAGGGGATTACAGTGAACCTGTTCTGTTCTGCATGGCCAAAGCACAAGTTTACATTAAAGGAGAGAATATACTCTTTCCAATACTTGGAGCCCACGTAATTTAACTACTGATTGCTCAGCTTGCAGTCTCCTCACTGCAGAGAGTAACAACTGTCAGTCACTGCTCCCCGCTGGGTTTCCCCCCTCCCCTCTCTATGTTCCTCCAGCACTTATTGGTGACAGGAGAGGGGGCGGGCACAGCTGGCTGTGGATCTACAGAGGCAGAACCAGCAGTCAATCAGGCAGCCAGGTAAATCCCGACAATATTGTTTGGATCCTTCCCAGCTGCAGTGCAGCCCTGCGCTGTCAACATATAGAGGGCAGTAGCTCACTAGATGCTGACTTTGGTTTACAGGAGAAGGTTAGTAAATGTACTCCAGTGACCCAAAAAAAGCAAAGCCAAAAAAAAAGTTTTGACTTTAGCCTCAGTTCAAACCCAGGCAACAGCGTTTTGGTGTACATTTTCTTCTAGCGTTTTTGTGGGTTTCATTGCACATCTACATGTGTTTGTCGAACGTTTTAAGGCAGTTTAAAAAGTGTTTTTACACACGTTTTCAGCTGGTAAATTGTGCTTGTGCATAACAAAAACGCGCAAAAAGGCATTTGAAGTCTATGGGGTCAAAAGCGCAGAAAACTGCAGAGAATTAGCTCATGTACTTTTTCCAACGAGGGGTGTTTTGCACCTTGGCATGGGGGGAGGGATGGATAGTTGTGTTATCAACCCTGATCAAAAAGTTGGGGGAGGGTGCATGGGGCGAGGAAATACCATGAGCTCAGTTTTTGAAAGATTGAGCTTTAAGAAGTGTTGTGACATCCAAATGGATATGAAGGTTAGTCAATTAGTGATACGTAAGGACACTGAGGGGGTGAATTGTGAAGTGGAGAAATATATTTGAGTGTCATCAGCATAAAGATGGTATTGGAAGCCATTTGAGATTATTAACTGACCAAGGGAGGAGGTGTAGATAGAGAAGAGGTCCAAGGACAGAGCCTTTGGGGACCCCTAGAGGAAGAGGAGGGGAGGAGTTAGATTTGTATGTAACACTAAAGGAGTGCTTAGATATGGTAGGAGGAGAACCAGGAGAGAGCAGAGTCTTCTAGGCCAAGCGAGTGGAGTTTTTTGAGGAGCAGCGGGTGGTCAACTGTGTGAAAAGCAGCAGAAAGTTCTAATAGCAAGAGTAAGGAGTAGTGGCCATTGTTTGTTTTTAGCAGTTATTAAAGTCATTAGTGAGTTTTAGGATAACTAATCGATTTTGAAAATAATCGTTAGCTGCAGCTCTAGAGGGAGGTTTCAGTGGAATGTAGGGGCGAAAGCCGGACTATAACGGGTCAAGGAGATCATCAGTGAGATGGCGGCTCAGGCGGTTGTAGATAAGGCGTTCTAGGAGTTTGCGGGTGAATGGGAGTAAGGAGATTGCTCTGAGATTAAGGGTGGTATGGTCCAGTGAAGGTTGTTTGGGTATTGGGATGACCAGTGCATTTTTTAGAGGGGAGGGAAAGATTGAAAATGTGAGTAAGAGAGTGTAGGCTAGAGTAAGAGGGTGGGGGAACAGGGTCCAGGGGGCAAGTGGTGAGGAGGGTGTCATAGAAAAGCTTTGTAACCTCCTATGTGGTGACAGGGTGAAAAGAGGAAAGTAACAAGTGTGATGGTGGGTCTGGTACATGAATAGGGGAAAATGACTGGACAGTGGGAATTTCATCCCGAATTGTATCTATTTTGTTTTTGAAATGAATGACAATATCCTGGGTAGTGAGTGAGTTAGTGGGGGACATAGTAGCGAGTTAAAAGTAGAAAAGAGTTGACGAGGTATAAATGAGTGTGTTAATGAGAGTGACAAAATAAGTCTGTCTGGCAGCACGGAGGAAGGAATTATATTTTAGGAGGGCAGCTTTGTATAGTGCAAAGCTTTGTAGAGACCTAGTTTTATGCCACACTCGCTCCAGAGTGCGGCTTGCGAAGGTTTCTCTGGGTAACAGTGTGCTGATTTAGGGGGATTCCGGGTTGGGGACAGGGTGAGCATGAAACTGACCAGGTTGTAGAGGGAGAAAGGGGTGTTGGAGAGGTTGCAGGAAGTGCATAGGTGAGAGAACACAAGATTTAGGATGTTGCCATCAGGTGAGTAGGAGTGTGTCCCCATTGTGTTGGGTCAAAAGAAGAGGTTAGGTTGAGAAGTTGAGTGGCAGCCAGGGTGTTAATGTTAGTAGCAATGTTGAAGTCACCCAGAATGATAGTGGGTATTTCTGAGGAGAGAAAGCTGGGTAGCCAGGCAGAGAAGTCCACTCCACCTGCTTTACGTCCACTGGCTCTGGGTGAGTGTGTCCAGTGGAGGCCACCATGGGAGAAGGCGACGGGAGGCAGAGTCAGATTCCTGAAGCCAGGTTTCAGTAACAGCTAGTATGTTAAAATAATTGGAGATAAGATAAGACTTCTTTTAATGTTGCTATTTTGTGGCATAAGCCTTTGACAACTTAAAATTTGTTACAATAAATATACTTGTCGCAGCTGACAGTAAGCCACAACGCAAGCGAATACATGGACATTAGAGGGACTGTGTTCTGCTTTTATGTTTTATGACGTACACAGTATTTTTCATTCATTACCAATAATGTTCAGGCACTATAAATTATTTGAAGACATTTGCTGTAAAAGATAAGTGGTTCTGAGAGGATTATGGTGTTATCATGGCTCTCACTGTAATATATGACCAACTGTCACTGAAATCTAAGCATTGCTATTCTTTTATCCATGATTATTAACATTGTTTTTCTTGTACAACAACTTTGATTATCTACTCACTCATAAGATATGAGGGTATCTGTGTAGCTTCTGGTGGACAACGTTAAATTATTTTTACTAATATAACATGTTTTGATGACCTTTTAGTTTGTTTAACTTGAGTTGATATATTATTTATTTTATTTCATTGCAGGCTTGTTACTATTAGTGAGTATACTGTATGTTATTGACATTTGTAACTTTTATTTGATATGTGTGAGAATCTGATCAGATTACTGTAAATCGTTTTACCAACGTGCATTTTACAAGCTGTTTTTACTTTTGGCTTTTTATTTATGAAAGCAGCCATACGTGTTCATTACATATGCAGTACATGCTATGCTATGCCACATGATGGGTATGCCTTTCTGCTTCTCTTGTCTTAGTGTAGAGCTATTGCTAGCCATGGATATGAAAGTGTGGTTTAACTTTAGACGATCCGTAAAATGAATATAGAATAAGCCAGGGCTGGACAAATCCTGGGTGCCAGGTGGCTGCTGTATTCCATATTGATTTGTCCACCCCTGGACTAAACTATGCACAATTGGTGAGCAGATAACCCAGGACCTGTTCTTATTTTGGGGTAAACAAAGGAGCTTGTTCAGAATTAATCCTCCCAGACGGTCTTTTTCTTTTTTTAATGTTTATTTCAAAAGCTTATCTTTCCTCAATGTGGAGACCCTGTTCATTTAAATTTTTCTATCCAGTAGTAGGTGGACTGTATGTAGAGCCCTGCTTTGCTTGTATGCCAAATTTCACTTGCAGATGGCAACACAGATAAAAATTGTGATTGCAGCTTTTGGTTCCATTAAAATTTGGGAGTAGCGCAAGAAAAACAGATTAAAACAATGTCCTTTTTCATAACTTGGTATAAACACAATGTCCGTAGTTAGCATTCATTAGTCTAATAGCTTTTAAGTGGTTATTTTAACCTATCTATTTGTTTTTCAGGCATATGGATCAGGCTGTGATATTGTCATACTAGCAAGTGATTTTGAGTGTGTACAGATAATTCCTGGTGCTAAACATGGAAATATCCAGGTTAGCTGTGTGGAATGTTCCCAGCAACAAGGACGGGTAAGACCTTTCTGTTATCTTTAATACTCTATTTTTTGGGGGGAAACAACTTGTATGACATACAGCAAGCCTTCTCTTCCCTAAACTTAATGCTATAGTTATTGGGATGAAATCAACAACTGATTTTGACTGTAGTGATGAAACAAACTGAGGGAGTGGGATGGAAGTTTTCTCTCCAATAAATTTCTAACAGTGAATGTGGCTTTTATTCTGGAAACTCCATTAATTCCAAAATCAAAGGTTAAAATCAAATGAAATTCTGAACGACATTCATAAAGTCCCTGATGGCATTATCGAATGTTCTGACAAAACATGAAATGAAAGTTAATGCAATAATCTACCAGGGTATACACAGCCTTACATGGGTTTTCTTCTTCTAAGATCACCATCTTGGATTTGCTTCAAAAGCTTATTGATATGCAGTACGAGTTGCAGCATAAGTGTTAATCTCTAAAACTTTTTTTTTTTCCTTTTTGTGATATAAGAGGGAATGGTCATTTTTATTTCATCTGTGTCCCCACTGTGGAGAATTTCAGGAGATGTGGAGGATAAATGTTCCAATTGAAACCCATGTTCAGAGTCAGTTGTGTAAGAGAGAATTTACCTTCACTTTGGAGAGATTTTCTGTCACTTCCTGTTGTATCTACAGGACATGAAGTAAAGGGCCTCCAGAATGGGAAAGGGGTTTTAACCATGGCTAATGATTCATTATATGTTCATTGGTGCTGCCTAAATGAACAGAGGAGTGTACTGGAAAAAGAAAGTCAGTATTTCTTGTCTTGCCTATGTTAAGCATTGAGGGGCTTCTTGGAAGGGACAGTTTTCACTATCAGAAGCTTTAGACAAGTGTGATAATAAAAGCCGTTTCCTCTTTGTTAGGAATTACAGCAAATATCATAGAACAAATAAATGCATACAGACCTGGAGTTCAAAGTTAGACAGCCTCATGTGCAGCAGGTCAAGGTTAGGTGTCCTGTCTATTTGCTAAACTTATCCAGCCAAAAGTGATTCCAACAGCAAGCTCTCCCTCCCATAATTTCTGACTAGGTGCTCTCCACTAAGGAGTTTTGTGTGTTTCAGCTCTTCCTGTTCCATTCTCCGTTTTATATAAATTAAATAAAAATTCAGCAAAGAGTGTGAGTTTCCCTCAAAATGACAATATCAGGTTTGAAAACCAAAGAACTCACCAGAGTCCCAGAGAGATCAGAAATTGTATGCATCTACTAAGAACTGAATTTGAAATTAATACAATACCTGCAACAGGAGATTCTGCCATCCATGCTGTTTAGCATCATGAATGGAGGCATCTGATTTTTTTTCTTTTAGCCCGTAAAACCCAGGTTAAACAAAAATGCATTGCTGGGACTAAGAATGAGCTGGAACCAGATGAATCCCAGATCTGTGTTTTTGTTGCCTTTTGCCTACTCATTTAGGGAGTAATGTGGTAACTCTGCTACTCCACCAAAGTACCAACAAATATATGCAAGGTATAAATAGAATAGCTAATGATGTAAAGCTTTGATGGCAGGTATATTCATCAATCGCCACAAAGGATAAAAATCTACTTTGTGAAGACCAAATGCCTTTGCAAACCCAAAAAGTAGTGGTGAGATAATAGTGGGCCGGATACAAGACTAGTCACCCTGCACAGTGAGAGAGAACCGCAGTGACTGGTCATAATACAGGAAGCTCCAGCTTCGCTTAGAACGAGTAAATACGGTTTTGGTTCAAATGTTTTGTATCAGGACAAGTAGATTGGGCCCCCACTTAAGTCCTTGGACAAGTAGTTTAAAAAAAAATGTCCACACCCCTGCACTTGATTACTACGTAGATCTGGAAGATTCAAGCAATAGTACACATGCCTCTTGTATTTATAATATATTTGCTTTTCCTGGAGTTAAGTATGAGATGTGCAAAAGGGTCACTAAAGTGTTCTGTAGCTTTTTAAATATTTGCTTCATGTGGTAATATCAAAAAAATGTTGCAAGAGAAAATAGTGTAACCTGTATGTTACTAGTGATAGTTATATTTTTGTTTTGTTTTTAGATTGCTGCATCATATGGGAACACTGTTTGCATTTTTGAACCTCTTGGTACAGTTAACTCTCATAAACGAAACAGTGTAAGTATTTACAATAATTTCTTATTTATTAGCCCAATAACATCATTTAGGATTATAACTTCTGTACAGACGTGGAAACATTTGTCGATACCCTTACAACTCATTGAAACAAAGCTCTATTCCTCCTAAAATGTGATACAATGAAAAGCTGTTTTGTATACCTGCATGGGTTTGGTATGTCATAGAGTAGAGCAAAGTGTGACGTGATAAATTATAGCTTGTTCTACAAAGATATTCTGAAAGGCCTGGATGGATTTGCTGTTTACCCTGGAAAGGATTATAAATATTTCATAATTGTTTTCTATAATTATCATACCTCTTTAATCATGTAGTCAGTCAACCTATTTAAATGGTGAAAAGTAGTCACTGTTTGGTATTATTGTGTGCCACACTGGACAAGGACCAGAGAAAGCAAAGGAGAGAGTTGTCTGAGGAGATCAGAAAAACAAATTATAGACCAGCATGTCCATTGTGAATGCTGTAAGACCAACTCAAAGCAGCTTGATGTTCCTGTGACTACAGTTGCAAATATTAAGTATTTTAAGGTCCATGGGAGTGTAGCCAACCTCCCTGGATGTGGCCACAGCAGGAAAACCAGCTCCAGATTGAACAGAAGGATAATACGAATGGTAGACAAAGAAAAACTTCCAAAGAGACACAAGCTGAATTCCAGGGTTAGGTACATCAGTGTCTGATCACACCATCCAGATGCACTGGACAGTTGAAAGAAAAACATAAAGAAAAGAATACTGTAGCTATTGTAAAATGTGGAGGAAGCTTGGTCATGTTTTGGTGCTGCTTTGCTGTGTCTATCATGGGGCATCTTTAATCTGTGCAGGGCACAATCAAATCTCAAGACTACCAGGAAATCTGAAGTCAAAGTCGCAGGTCATGGGTCCTCCAACAGGATTATGCAGCAGCCCTAGAGATAAAGAAAGTGGGAACATTTGCAAGCATTGATAACTCCCATAAATAAATTCCACACAATGAAGTAGGCTCCATTCACATATAGCGTTGGTTTTCCGCGCAGAAGACTGTGCAGGATGAGAACGCTAATATTTTCAATCCGCACGGATGCCGCTCGTTCGCGGCCTTTTAAATAGCCGCGAATGTGTGGAATCCGACGGATTATCGAGCCTATACTATTTCAGAGGCTCCCTGCAATAGTCTGAACGATGCACATTGAAGTGCATTGTATTCTCTGTTTAGAGTGACTCTGCGCGTATCCGTACAGCCGCTCAGGTGTGAATGGAGCCTAAGATTGATCGAGTGCTAGAAAGACCGCTCCATAGAAAGCAGTCCCAATTGGTTTAGATTGCTGGTTTCTTCAGCTGTGCAAAGGATCTAAAATAAAGAAAAACAAATCTTGTTTTTTAATGATTCAGTGACTGGATTAAAGCTGTGTATTTTAAATTTTTGTTAATTTATTACTACTGTAGGGTATATGTTACTCAATGTAATTATGAATTGAGAGCTTTCCAAACCTATTTCTTTTCTTTTTTTTTAGGAGCTTAAATATCAGTGGGTTAGGACTGGCCAGTTTTTCCTTAGCTCTGTGACGTACAATTTGGCATGGGATCCTCAAGGTAAGCAAGTTACCACTGAATATCCTTATGCAATGTATTGCCTTGGGTGCTTATGACTGTGGAAAGCTTCAGTGCTAATAGGCCTGCACTGCCCAGCTCATGTGACCGCTCTGCTTTTCTATTATTGATATATCAGTTCATTGTTATTTGTACATCCTTCTGCTATGAAGTTAATATTAGCTTGCACTAGGTTCTGTTTATGTTTATTAAGATATAAATACTGTTTTAATTGTTTTCTTACATGACTGTCTTTTTAAAAAAAGGTGTGACACTAACTGGGACTACATAGGGTTTCATTTCTTGTTCATTGTAACCTTTTGTGTTTTAGTAACAGTAAAAATATGGTACGCATTTTAATTATTAGTGCTCTAAAATATAAAAATGTATACATTAGGGCTTCATTATATACGTTATATTATAGAAAACTGTAAGAAATATAATCTGCAGGTAACAGACTGTTGACAGCCACCGAGTACCTGAAGTTGTGGGCACCACCTCGTAGTGACATTCTAGAAGAGGAAGAGGATGATATTGACAGAAACCTCATAGAGGATAATGTTCAACCTTCCTTGAATGACTGGAACTGTATCTGGCAGTGCAAGTAAGTTGAGATGGGGTGCTGAACACGCTGCGCTGCCTCTGATAATGTTCTGAAATTACAGAATTTCTTCTGTGACATTTCATTCCTGTATGACATCTGCTGTAAAGGTTTTGCAAAAATATAAAATCTTCACTGGAAGGATGCGATTTGTGTAAGTATTTACTAATCTCTAAATAAGCTCTGGTGCAAGCAGTTGCAGATATCACACAATTAGTTGAAAGGAGTCCGTCAGTGTGCAATAAGTCAAATGATTTCAAAATTAGCACACCGGTTTCTTTTAAGGCCAAAGAGTTTGTTAGAAAACATATTGAAACCGCATCATGAAAACCAAGGAGCTTTCAAAACATGTTGGGATTAAGCCTTGTAGAGTGAGACCAAAAGAAAACTTTTTGGACTTGGCACGAAACTCTGTGTGGTTGAAAATCAATCCTGCACTTAACCCTGATAACATCGTCTCGATAGTGTTTTGTGGTGGTAGCATAACATTGTGGGGACTCTTTTTACTGTCAGGAATTGGGAAACTGGCCAGATGGATGAAGCCAAATATATGTCAGTTCTAGAAAGCAGTTTTAGTCTGCAGGAGGTCTGAGACTGGGATGGATGTTCCACTTCCAGCAGGATAATGACCTTTTTTAATAGACAAAAACGAAGGGGCTGGTATTGCTATTACGTCGGAGTATTATTAAACACTACTGCTGGCATTTGCGGCCCATTTTAAAAAAATGCAGGCATTTTAGAGGTATTGAGTCTGTGACTTTGGCAGGTCACATGACTGAGCTCTCCTCTTGTAATTTTCCCTTTTTTTTAATAACTCCCATTCATTGAATTGCCCTAAGCACATTGATAAAGCACATCCCTGTACTTGTCTGAATTAAGCCGGCCCCCCTCCAACAGCCTGAATTTATTAGAATGACACATTCAATGGCCAGACCTAGTCCAACTGATAATTACAAAATCTCCCCCTCCAACCTGGCAGAGCTAGTGCAGTTTTGCAAAGGTAAAAGGACACCTAGTGGTAAGCTGGTATAGAACTAGAAAAAAACTTAGCTGTTTCCTGAGGGGGGGTCTACTAATAGTGTATACCCCTGCAACAAGCATTTCTACTTTTTTGAAAAACCATGCTCTGAGCAGTTAAACAATAAAGGATGACGGATATGGTCTTATTTCCTGCTGGTTCAAGTGGGACTAGTCTCCCAGGTGATGCTCTTCTTGCCTTTCTCAAACTATTTTTGTCACTGCCCTTCTCACCAGTGTCATTATGTACAGTGCAGGGCCAGTGGTCACGTCATCAGGATGCGATGTGGCAACTAGTAGGAGTGTGTACTTACATTCCAGCGCTGGAGAGCAACTGTCATGGGATCACTGGTTAAGGTAAGTATTGGTGTGTGTTAGTCCATCCCCTAGAGCAGAGGTGTCAAACTCAAATACACAGTGGGCCAAAATTAAAAAAATGCTCCAAGTCGAGGGCCGGGTTGGTTCACACAGTATAATATGGCGACCTATACAGTATGTCACACAATATAATACAGCGGCCTATACAGTATATCACACAGTTTAATACCGCAGCCTATACAGTATATTACACAGTATAATACAGCGGCCTATACAGTATATCACACAGTATAATACGGTGGCCTATACAGTATATCACACAGTATAATACAGTGGCCTATACAGTATATCACACAGTATAATACAGCGGCCTATACAGTATATCACACAGTATAAAACAGCGGCCTATACAGTATATCACACAGTATAAAACAGCGGCCTATACAGTATATCACAAGGTATAATAACAAACCTGTACTTTTAATTATAAATAAGCATGGTACATAATTACAATAAAACATTTTTTTTTAACTTTATTTACTTTCCCTTTAAGAAATAGCCTAAATATTTAAATAATAAAAGCCAAAAACAGACGTTAAATAGTACAGTGCATTTACAACAAAAGAATTTACTTACGAAAAAGATTTTCCATCTGGTGCCCGCTTCTGTGGATACTTCCCCTGCATTCTCTCCTCTGCGCAGGGGAGATATCAGTGGGGGATCAGGAAAATCATCAATTAGAGATGTTTTAAAAAAAATTGTTTTATCTCTATTTAAATTACAGTAAAAAAAAGTATGTTGGGGGGATGCTCAATGGGGACAGTATCTCCCCCACAAAATTTTTACCATAATTTAAATAATAGAGATAAAACTATTTAGATTACATACTAGTGTGGAGGCAGGCGGTACACAGGTGTCACAGATATTGCTATCAGTACATCACTCCCGCTCTTCATCACTTCTACAGTACAGAAGAAGTGATGGAAAAGAAGGGGAGAGATATACTGACTGACAGTGTCACAGCACAGTACCAGGCTGCAGCTCTCCCGGCTCTCAGTCGTCTGTGTTGGATCCTGATTCCCGCCAGGGAGCACCTCATGTCATCTGGACTGGACCTCGAGACCCCTCTCAGTCACCTCACGGCCACACCTCCCTTGTGCTGCTGCCAGGCTCCCTGCTGGGTAATGCAGTCCTCTGGCCGGCAGCAGCTCTCCAGGTCCTCAGTACCATGAAGATCGCCGCGGGCAGCGTGAGAGAGCTGCCGGCGGCCAGGGCCAGATCTAATGATAATTATCGTCAGGCAAGCCAGAGATAATTCAGTTGCGGGACGGTTCTGGCCCGCGGGCCTTGAGTTTGACATGTATGCCCTAGAGGAAACAAACAATTGATCATTTATTTGGGGGAAGGGATGGGAAAGGAGAGGCAACTTTATATTTTAAATGCCCGGAGTTAGACTTTAACTTATGTGTCACCGTAGATTTGCACCTTCAAAGCCTGAAGTATGTAAATCAAATGCCAAAAAAGGATATGGCAAAGAATCAAAAACTGGACAGCGCAGCAACTGAATTAATTTGATTTATCACACCTGTTTTATATTGTGTACAAGGAATACAGAACCTGAGTGTTTGTTTGACCTAATACTTTATTTCCCGAAAAGTAATTTCCCAGCTCATTTGTTTGAGTATATGCTTTATTAAGATATTCTGCTCAAACATCAATCGTCTAAATTGTAGCAGGAGCATTCCTGACCTACAGCAGCAGATCAATTCTCTTTATTTATTAATCTGATTTACATACTTTGCGAAACAGCACATCATGAGTATGAATATTTCATGTTTCCTTGCAAACAGGACTGCTGTGCCTGTGCTTTTGATGAAGTGGTCCCCAGATGGTGAATACTTTGCAACTGCAGGGAAGGTAAGTTATCACTCATTTTCAGAACCTATGTGTAAAAAGAAGAAGAAAACTGGGCAACAGGTCAAAACTATTATAGAACTGCGAAATTCTATCTATCAGACATTAATTGCTGAAACATCTGAGTTTTATAAACATTTGGTGCAGTCAGACTCAGCAGGAATTTTGCAGGGCTTTTGAGCATGAAGGCACAAGGTATGTATTGTTCACCCTCTTTTTCTTTCTTCAATACGTTGGATTAGAGAGGGTGGTACTTCTGTGCAAGGATACATTGCTCTGTATTTTCACAGATTCAGGACCATTTAGAAGAGGATGTGTCTGTCGTATAAAAGATCTGGCTAGCATGGTAGCCAAATGCATGTCAGAGAAAAGATTACAATTCAGGAAGTAGTCTGTGTCTCCGAATTTAGTGTAAATACACTTCCATGGCCAAAAAAGTAACCACCTGGATTTTAGCTAAGCAGATGGATAAGAGTATGATCTGGGGTTGCTTCAGTTGGTCAGGGGTAGGTTCACTAACATTATGTCACCAAAAAATGAGGTCAGCTGCCTAGCTGAATATACTGAATGACCAAGATTTTCCATTAATTTATTTTTTTCTTCCCTGGTGGCACACTGGGCATATTCCAAGATGACAATGTCGGGATTCATTGGGCCCAAATTGTGAAGAGTGGTTCAGTGAGCATGAGACCCCATTGTCACACATGGGTTGGTCACCACAGAGTTCAGACCTTAACCCCAAATCTTTGGGATGTCCTGTAGAAGACTTTATGCAGTAGTTTGACTCTTCCCATCATCACTACAAGATCTTGGTGAAAACTGAATGCAACTCTGGACAGGAATAAATGTTGTGACATTACATAAGTTTATTGAAATGCTTGCCATAATCAAAGCTAATGGCGGTCCAATTAAATATTAGAGCATGTGACTTTTTTTGGCCAGGCAGTGTATAATTTTCCATGTGCTTGACTGGCATTTACCTTCAACAAAAATATTTAGTGTTTTTTTTTTGTTTTTTTCAACTTTACTGTGAACTACTTTTGCTGAACTTCCTGTTCGCGAACCGAATTGTTAGCGAACAGAAGCGTTCGTGAACCGAGGTACCACTGTATCTGGAAAGAAGATTGTAAATATTTACCGCTCCTGCTGCCCGCACCTCTTAAGAACTTATTATTTCCAATTATCTTTCCAGGTACAGCTATTGTTGCTTGTGCCATTTGCAGAACTGTTTTATACAGTTAAGCTACAATTGTTTTCCAGCTGGAGGCCAATAAATAAACAAATGTTTCCCTCCACTTATTTTTACAAACATTTGTATCCATATTCCATAGACCTTCCTGGGCTTTATTTTTTAGAAACATTGATGTTTTTTTATGGTATGCATTTCAGAAGATTAGAGGTGCTATGTTTGGTTGCTTTCCTCTATCCTCTAACGTCATGTTTCAGCAGCCATGATTATCCAGGCATATGATTCTGTGACAGATGGCATCGTTAAGAGACTTCCAGCTAGAAGGCGATTTGCTGCCTCCGCTTCAGATGGCATTTTGTTTTCATTTTCATCATGGGTGTGACTCATCTATACTTACGTGCTCCTGTTACATTGTGACCCAGGGAGACAACCCTTTGTTTATTTTTCTTAATAAAATATATTGACAGAGTACAAACTCAGGGCCCATTTACAGATCTTTAGATGTAGAAATCTGGGTTTCATGTGTTTTTTTTTCACTGTGAACCTTTGGATGTGCCTTCTGGGGTTTTTGCCTATCCTACTATTCATATTTGTTGTAATTTTGCTACTATGGAAGCCTCAAATCTATTAACATGTGTTGCTGCTTGTCCTACTGAGCTGAAGCTGTGAAGCCCCTTTTCATAACCGTGAAAAATGTTTCAATGTTCATGTAGACAAGTTTGTATGCAAGGAATATAAGCTGCTTCATTTCATTACTATGTTCTTCCTGATGGCTTTGCTACACTGGAATCCCAACCTTTGCTCTCAGGCCTGCTTGAGTTCTCCCTTGCTGGAATACAGAACACCTTTCTCATATGGACATGAGGAGAATGTAGGAGTTGTGTAGTCCAGCAAAAAACTGGTTAGGGCTAACAACACTGCTTGGGATTTCAGCACAGTAGGGGCAATGTTGTCAGCCCACATCTCAGGAAGTCAAGAGCTCACTAGATTTCTGCCAAATTTAGCAGGTATTTTCCTGTACTTGCAGATGAGACAGAATGTTGCCAAAACATACACATTTATAAACAAACAGTTAAAAGAGATCTATGGCCAAACCTTTTTTTTTTTTTTGGCTATATTTCTGTTTTGGGTCACGAGTACATTTACTAATTTACTCCTGTTACCCAAAGTCAGCATCTATGCTGACGGTGCAGCCAGAAAAGATCCCTACAGGATTGTCAGGATCCACCCCACTGCCTGATTTGATAGCTGGCTCTGCCTCCTCTAGAACCATATCTAGCTATGCCCACTCCCTGCCCTGTCTGTCCCTCCAATGAGGGCTGGAGGAAAAGAGAGAGGGGAGGCAGGAATCCTTGCGGGTAACAGTGGCTGACAGTCACCGGTCTCTGCAGGGAGAAGACCTTGAGCTGAGCAATCAACGGTTTGTGATCTCTCAGTTCTCAAACTATAGAGCTCACATGTGACAGCTGCGGGGGTCACACGCTGGCTCTAACTATAGAGAAGAGTAGATTTTATTCTCCCAATACTGCCCCCATAATACAACTAATAACATTGGCCAGACCAAGTTTTGCAGTTTTCATGTGATAGTTTCCCTAGCAATAGTTTTTCTTTAATTGCTTTGCATAATAAAATGACTTCCACGTTTGTGTTTTTAGAACGTATTTATTCGATTCACTGCACTGTGTAATGCATTAAAGACTGAGTGGATTACAGGGCTGCCCTTCTTTCAGGCTACGTGCTGAATGTGTAGGGGATTATAGTAGGCTAGCACAAAGGCATTTTGATCTCTCTCGGTTTGGAGCCTGTGGTTCCCCATGAAATTCTCTCTGAGTAAAGCAGCAGATGGAGCCGGTTATTTGACTTTAATACATTATTTATGAATAGATTATTTAGGTGGGGTAAATGTATTTATTTAAAGTCAAAGCAGAGGGGGAAAGTAATTGAGCATTAGTAATTAAGAGAAGGACAATATTATAAAAAAACCTAACTACCCAATTAATAGGTAAAATAGCAGAGTGACTTCTCATTGAAACACTGTAAATAGTTGATTAAAACACTGACTTAATAGGTAAATGATCTTCCTTATGTGACTGTAATCCTAAAATAGCCTTACCTATTTAACCATTTCAGACATTGCTGCCATCTGTCTAACAAGCATGGAGCCATGTAGATAATTTGGACTTCTGACCAAGCTGTATGCTTTGCATGAGATTTCCCAGTTTGTAGAAAAGTCTACATGCACCTGAATCCTTTTATTAGGTTGTATGTTCCCGTGAGCAGGGCCCTCCCCCTCCTTGTAACTGTACTGTCTCTCTTTATTTTAGAAAGTGCTGCGCAAACTGTTGGTGATTTTATAAATCCTGTATAATAATAATAATCCTTTTCTATTGGCTTAGTGGAGTCATGGTAGCGCATCAGTTAGTGATAGGATGTCTCACTTCCTGCTCTTAAACTGGGTACACACGGAGCAAATTTCATCCGATTCCTGCTGCTGATCCGTTGGTGACCCTATTCCCTTGACAGAAGTCGATCATTAGATTGACTTTTGCTGAAAGAACATGTTGGAAAGTGGTCAGCCAAACAGTGCTTGCGACAATCAGCTCAGCCAACTATATCTAAAGCCTTAACTGCTTTTCTTTATAGAGAGTCGGGGAGGGTTGAAACCGTTGTCATTTATTTTTGTAATTAGGGAGATTCCTATTACTTCCTGTCCTGTAGACACAACAGGAAATTATAGGATATCTTTGCAAATAGAGGGAAATCCCCTCTTGCAATGTGAACAAGTGTCCCTATTGGAAGATTTCCACTCACACACAGGGGCACAGCAATAACACCTGACAGTGGTTCTATCTCACTGCTTTATCCAAATCTAAAATGCTTTTAATTATATTTTGTTATACAGGAGAAATGTTACTTGGATAATACAGCATCAATTCACCCAAAGATGGTATTATGTTTGTTTCTGGCACACACAACTTTCAGAGGATAATTTATCAAATCTGGAACAGTTGCCCATGGCAACCAATCAGCTTCTCTCTTCAGTTTGTTTAGTTAAGATTTGAAAATGAGAGAGAGAAGCTGATTGGTTGCCCAGATTTTGTCTGCTCCAGTTTTGATAAATGCATCCATTGTATTCTGTTCATCTCTCTTTTTAATAAATGTACCCATTACTATTTTATCTCATAAGTGTCTGTTATACTTGACTGACATTTATAATAAGCTCACTTTCCTGTACACATGGAACCCTTGTCTCTAAGAATCACAGCACAGTTTTACTTGGTTATAATTAATCAAAGGCTGGCAGTGAGGTTCCAGAGAGTGAACATTTCAGTATTCTGTGAAGAATATCAGGGACAGGAGAGGTGTGAGTCTTGGAGAGAAGACGTTTCAGTGTTGGAGTGGGGTAAGGTCGGAAGTAATATCACAGCTCACATTTCAGCACAGCCAGGCTTGTCTTCCAATTTATATGACTGTTGGATGCCATTTATTATATATTAATAAATGTCTAATTGTTCCGTTGTTTGAATGTCCTGAGGGATCTTTCTATATATATTGTATACACTTTTTTTAAATTATATGTGGGGGCAGCCATATTTGCTCATTACATATGCATGCTTTACCTTATCTACACAATGGTTGTGCTTGACTGTTCCTTCTTACAGTGCTATGACTTGTCCGAGTCACTGAAAACAATGCATTAGTTAGCAGCTCAATTATTATTATACAGGATTTATATAGTGCCAACAGTTTGCTCAGCACTTTACTATAAGCACTTTAATATAAGGAAGACATTACAATCACAATACAATTCAAGTCAAGATGGTAAGGAGGGCACTGCCCGTAAGCTCTAGTGGACACTCTAAAGATCTTTACATTTAATGCAACAACACAGACGCGGAAAACATGGTTTTGATCGCTGCAAAAATAACTCAATATGTTCTAGCTGAAACTGAATGGAGGGGAAATTATCAATACTGGAGCAGACAGAATCTGGAGCAGCTGTGCATTGCAACCAATCAGCTTCTCTCTTTCATTTTCAAAGCTTAACTGAGCAAACTGAAGAGAGAAGCTGATTGGTTCCATGGGCAACTGCTCCAGACTTTGTCTGCTCCAGTTTTGATAAATTCCCCCCAGTATATTTACATATTTCCTTGTCAACTGAAAGACAAACCAGTTGCTGTCTTCACAGGATGATTGTCTCTTAAAAGTCTGGTATCCTCTTTCTGGGTGGAAATCATCTTTTTTGCTTCGTGAAAGTCAAGAGAAACAAGTGGATGTCAACTTTTCATTTGTGTACCTTGCCCATCCCCGGACAGTGATTGGATTTTCATGGAGAAGCACAAGCAGGTTTATGCCAAGGTAAAAATCCATATATTTGATTGATCCGTTTTTTAAAAGCATGGTTGTAGACGAGAGAAGTGATACAATATCATTTATTTTTTTTCTACTGGCGGTTTAATAAAATGTGTTGATTTATGCTGTTTCTGTCCAGTAGGGTATGCCCTTAAAGCAAACAGTGATGAGAGTAAGTGTTTTGCGGGGAAAGAAAACCTTTCCTGTTTCGTACTGGTGTTTTTAATAACAGTAATTTGCTTTGGCTACTGCACTCGGGAACTAATTTTTGTATGATTTGAGTCTAAGTGAAATGATGTAATGGCTAACTGCTAAAAACTATTCAAGGTTTTCAATTGTATAACTGTCGTATAACTTGACGTGTCTATCTTCATGTCACTGCATTCCTAAAGCAATAAGCAAAGCCTATACATAATAATAGATCATATCTAGTGGAATTGTGTAGTATCATTTTGGAACCTCTACAACTCCCATAACCATTGCAAGATTGAGCCACATGCATGACTCCCAATAGCAGAGGCATGTGAGGACTGATAGTTTCACCACAGCCGGAGTACCGAGGTTGCCTACGTGTGCTCAACATAGAGGAATGCAGCAGGTACAACACTTCCATCATGTGCAGGTGTGCTGGTAGCAGGCAAAGTGGAATTCCAATCAAACAGCTAAATACATATTGTTATATATGTGGGATTTAGGATAGGTTCTCTTTTTAAACAAGCAGTTCAATTACAGATTTAAGCGGAACACAAATGGCAAAAGACAGTTGAAATACAATTCTATTAACTTTTATTTGCCAAATGATTTGGAATTCTTCTCACCAGTCTTGTAATATATATTCAGCTGCCATATTGCACAGTCAAGCAGGTGACACCACTATATGTTGGTTGAGCTATTCAGCTTGTCACCTTTCTACCTCCTATCTGCTCAAAGGACAATGACTTGGTATCATTCATGTTAATTTGTTATTCAATAAGTGTTATACAAGAAGCTGTTAAGCTAAACTAGGAAATAATAAAGCTGTATTCCTCATTGTACAGTGTACAATGGTGTGTGGATCATGGCCTAAGCAGAATTGTGGCACTAACTTGTGGTTTCCTTTGGACATGTTTGTGAAGCATTTTTAACATGGAATGCAGTGGCTGAATCTTATAAAGCAGCCTACAGTTGGGGCTTGTTTTACTTTTCTATACATTGCATTGCTTCGCTTGTATTTCTTTAAACAAGTCAGTGTGAATGCTTCCCAATTGCACTGCAAACTGATCTTAAAGCCATTTCTCTGCGGCTGTTTTTTGAGTCTGAAGCCCATCTACCTTAGCCCAAAGGCTTATTTTGCATGGGCTACAGACTAAGAAGCAATTCAAAGCAGCTTGCTTTAATGTGCTTTTAGGAATCAAACAAAGCATTGCATTTAGTTTGGCCAGTCTGGGGTCAGTTTGAATAACATTTAGATTCTGTCACTGCTTAATAATTAGCTCTCTGGGCGGATTCATTTTGTTTTAAGAACAGGTCAGTGCTGGGCACTATTTTGTCTTTTTCATTTAAAATGTTTTAATGGAACATCATTTTAAATGCTAATTAATATAATGTAATTAAACGTTTAAACAATGTACTTTCATTTTGTAGATGCAAGGACATATTTAACTCTGTTCTCTACATTAACTCGTTTTTTGCTTTGCTTACTAGCAACATCAACCATAACTTTTCAGATCTGTAACAACTAGATTATATTACTTTGTTAATGTTTTTCTACATCAACATCAACCATAACTTTTCAGATCTGTAACAACTAGATTATATTACTTTGTTAATGTTTTTCTGCTTTCAGGGGCTCGGTGTGCAATGTTTTACTTACATCCTGTCAGGATGGTATTTGTCGCCTTTGGGCAGAAACCCTTTTGCCAGAAGATAGCCTTCTTGGAGGGCAAATAATTGAGCATGGCAGCTGCAGCAGTAGCTTGTCCTTTACTGGAAAGCAAAAAGACAAGATTGAGCATGCTCTTGAGGTAATATTTCTTAAGCTTACATATGTACATGTTTTCACTAACATTAAAAATTAAATTATACTTGTAAGAAAAATAAATTTTTAACCTTTTTTGCACAGATGCCAAGGCTATAATAAAAAAACGCTTAAACAGACCCCTGACATTTCCATTTTAAAATAGAAAAGGAGATTGAGAGCACAGAGTCCTCAATCTCTTTTTCTGCAGCCCCTGTTATAAATGACAGGAATCCTCTGTTCATTCATAACATGAGAACATAGTGTGTTTACTATAACCACAATCATGAATGAACAGTAGGTGATGTAGATCAGTTCCCATTCATTCATAATTGAGGATACAGTAACCATACTATGTCCTCAATTATCTACAAACACTCAGCGATCACTGATCGCTCAGTGTCTGCATTAGCTCTCCTTCCTGACACACTGTCACAGGAGGCTGAGCGAGCCGTGTAGGGAGGAGAGCTCAGCCTCTAGTGACAGCGCGGCCTGTCTCCGCCCACACACCGCTCTGCCATTCTGTGACAGGAGGCTGAGTGGTGTGGGAGGAGAGACGCTGGCCGCTCTCAGCGCTCTCCTCCCGCTGCGCTCGGCCGGCTGTCACATTTTCTCTCCTCCACGCTGGGACACATGGCGGCATAAAGGCAGCCGACAGCCCCCCACACCCTAGGTTCTCAAAAGTGGGTCGCGACCCACGGGGGACCCCGTTTTCAGTGGGTCCCCACAAGCCTTCCACTTTTCTAGGTGAGAGACTCCTCAGCCTCCCCCTAGCGCAGCACTGCCAGTTCTCGTGCCAAGCAGCCATTCAAAATATGCTGCTCGACGCTGAGCATCAGCTTGAGGTGGGCTGGGGCTATGGCTGGGAGAGAACTCCAACCATGTGTGCATGGCTTGCAGCTCCCTCACGTGTCCTGTAGAGGTGCCTGGACCGGAATGGCATCACATTCTGGCTCCTGGCGCCTCTGCGGGGCACGCGGGGGAGCTGTACAGGCAGTGCACATATGGATGGAGCTCCGCCACAGCACAGCACTGGACACCAGACTGAGGATCCACTCCAGTTCAGGTAGGGAGACTGGGTGGACCTTAAAAAAATAAATAAATGAAAACATTTTTGAAGTGTGTATGTGTGTGAGATTGTGTGTGTCTATTAGTGTTTTTGAGGGCCCGTTCACACTAGTACAGTGCGTTAATTGCATAGTACCATGCAATCGCACCTACTGTGCATTCTGGCGTGGGAGGTGTGTTGTGTTACCATTCATTTGAACGGTTCCCCAAAAGCACCTGCCACCCACAGTTCGTACGTCCCCGCACCGGAACGCGTGGTACCCTAATGCCGAGCGTTCTATTGCAGTGCAACTTGGGTTGCAACTTAACGACCAAGGACAAATATGGGTCCTGAGGTCACACAGGTTGAGAACCACTGCCCCACACTATGTGCACATTTCGGCCGGTATATTAAAAACCAGCCGAAATTCGGCCAGTGTATGGGCACCTTAAGGGTGTATGATATAGTCTGAGCTACAAAGATAGCTTAATAACTGCTGAATTTTCAGGTATCAGTGTCTGTTGAACCTCAGCTTTAGAGCGATGGTTCAGTGTGTACGGATACTTCCTCTTCCAAAAATGTTCACAATGTAATTCTAATCCTTATTCCATGTTAATAACTTAGCATATACCCCAATAGATTTATTTTCCAAGCACAAGAACCAAATTTAATGTTGCGATTCTCACAATCGTTAGGTATATATCCGTAGGTAGACATCTGTATGACCTGTTTGAGTTTTTATTCTTTCTTATACAGACAATTCATCATCTGAAACACCTGAGGAGAGGCAGAAGACGGTCTTCTGTTCTAGCTGCTCACACAGAATTGCTACCAAGTCAGCCAAGCCAGCAGGAGGCCCACAGACACATCTCACATCATGCTAACTCCCTATGTCACTTTCACATAGCAGCAAGTATAAATCCCAACACAGGTAAATATATTTGTGTCTTTATTTTTATTCCTATATCATATACTTTCAGTTATACTTGCACTTTTCCACTGTGACAATCAGCCTCTCCCTTCTCCTTCCCCAGTGGTATACCACTTACATCACACACTCATCACACACACAGGAGTGTTTGCATCAACCCCTCAGTGATGAATATTCAGTGTGTGTGCTTTTTACTCCTCAGTGACCTGTCCCCAGCATTTCAAAATGATCCCCTTAGAGTCCAGCTCTGGTGCCTTAACCCCACAGAAACAATTTCTATATATGCATATATGATAACTCCTCAATGTCCAGTCCTAAGCCCATGTGCCCTATCTCCTCAGTGCTCAGTTCCAGACATGTATTTAACCTCCTAAGTACCTAGTACCCAATTACCTCTCATCCATCACCAATTCTATGTGTTGTATCTATTCTTCTTCTTATGTGCATTAATCTCCCATCTGCCAGTAACCAACTCATGTGCATTTACCCCTCAGCAGCCAGTCCCTGGCACATGTGTATTAACCTCTCCATTTGCAGCGCATATGCATTAACCCCTCAGCACCCAATCTCCAGCGTATGTGTGATAATCCCTCACATTTATTCAAAACTGACTCTGGTCTAAAGGGAATCTTGGCCAGCAAAAGTCCAGTCCTGCCCCATCTCCTATGTCCTCAGCACTACATTGATTACATTCATTGATTACATTTTGTTGTCTCCTTTTCAACCCCCATAATTACACTGTCACATTCCTCCTGTTTCAGTGTCAATATCCTCCCTACCGCCTTCACAGTCCGTAGCACTGGCTGTTGACACAATTCCCATCCACCTACTGTCCTTGAATAACCTTTCATTTTAGTGGGTCCATTTCCTGGTCACTGATTTTGACCTCTGTTCCTCCTCTGTAAAGAGCTTAGCTCCCGTGCTACTGCTTTATAATTTACTTGTAGGGTATATAGGGTGCCAAATGCGTTATTGGGAGCCTATGTCATTCACCTGTTTGGCTGTGACCAGATTCTTTGTTATTTTGTTGCAGATTTAGGAGGATTAGTAACCACCATTTGTTATTTAAAAGATTTACTGCCCTCTTATACTATCCACAATTCTCCCCTCAGTGTATTGCCCTCTGCCATAACTCTAGACTCCTACTGCCCACTGTCATACCTTCCACACTCCTCTACTGCACATACTGCCCACTGTCATACTCTCCAAACTCCTCTACTGCACATTGTCCACCCTGTCTTATCCAGTTACCTAAACTAGAATTTCTGAGAGTGGTCTGATCCTGCCTACATGTCTGATCTTCTTTCATATCTATGAGCCCCTGGATATACAGCAGAAAGTAAAAGACCCTGGACAGTTTTAACCAGAACAGGTGTCACTATTGGGAGAAATCTCCTCTACTGCTGTTCAAGTGGCAACTGTTAGGCTGGCCATACAACTTACAACCATCGCACAACGTTTGTTGTGCGATGGTTGTAAGGTGATTAAACTTTTGTACGATCTGCCCATCTTGGACAGGCAGATCGTACTTGCGATCATCGCAAGCCCTCCCCGCTGAGGGGAGGGCTTCAGATGATTGCAGTGCTGAGCGGGCAGTGTGCGCTTGCGCACACCGACCCGTGCGGCATTCTTCTTCCGAGCACGCTACCAACCCACCGAAAATCGTACGATTTTCACCCGGTTTTCGAGTGTGCTCGGTAGACGAAAGTCGTGCAACCTTGCAGTAGAAGCGGTCCCACGCTGCCCATACACCTGCCGATTATTGTACGATTGCGGTATCACCCGCGATTATCGTACGATAATCGGCAGGTGTATGGGCACCTTTAGATTTTCTGTATCATGGACAGTGGTAATCAGGACAGAAGGTTTTGTTTTAAAAAGTATATGAGAAAAATCAAAGCAGACTTATCTTATTTGTTTGAAATATTTTACTTGTTTGGTGTAGCCGCCTGGTAGATGTCTGCATATTACTTAGCATTTTTTAATTAATTTGTTTAATTTTTTTACCCCTGGAACAAACCCCTAAAGTGGATCTTTTACACCGTTTCACTAAAAATCACATCAGCATGCCACTCTGCATTTTGATTTAAAATCATATTTCATTCATTAGTTAACCCCTTCATGACTGAGCTTGTTTTTGGTTTCTGTTCGTAAATGACTGACACACTTTTGACATTTTTGCTGTGTGATTCTTCCACGTCAGTAATATACTTTCTTACAAAGTGCACCCACACATATTATATATTGTTTTTTAGAGGACAGATAGGGCTATATATTTATATCACATATGTGTGTCTAACGCCTCACTTAGCACAAATACAAATTAAAAAAAGAGGAAAAAACGTAAAAAAAAACTTTTTTTCCCAGTTTTGATTTGTAGTATTTTTTTTTAACAAAACCAGCACAGCTAAAAAAAAAATGCAATACATACATTCATTTATTTGTCCCTTATTTTTAATTTTTTTACACTTTTCACTATTTTTTTTAATTTATTTACACTTTTCACTTTTTTTATACTGACAAATTTTATTTATTTAATTATATCAGGCAGTCATTGTGAATTAATCTCACTATTACTGCTTGATAAATTAATACATTTTTTTTATTATCAGGCTGCTTCAAACTTCAGAACAGCCGATAATAAGTTAGTGACACTGATCCTGCAGCAGTTCAGGATTCAGCTGTCAGTGAATGTTTCAGAAAACTTAAACATTCTACTTTCAAGAATAGATACATTATGTGTCTAATACATAACATTTTGTATCTATTCTTGAAAGTCAAAAGATAAAAAAAAAAAAAGCCAGTATAGCTTGAGAGAGATATCTCTCGATCTATACGAGCTGTCAGAATGCCGGCAAAAGCCGACATGTGTGTCTGCTTTGCTGTGACTCTCAGACACCCGATATTAAGGTATCGGGTGTCTGAAAAAGGTTAACCCTTTCAGTAATGGATCTCTAGATAGTTAGACATCTATTACTGAAAGGTAACCGCTGATTCTCAGCGGTTAGCAGCCTTCTAGTGCAGCAAATAACTCGTCACGTACAGTGTACGTGACGAGTCATTTGGTCCCTTTGTGGCTGGACGTACAGTGTACGTCTCCTGTCACGAAGGGGTTAAACAAACATGTTTTTCATTTACTTAGAAATAGAATTCATTCACTTCCTGGTCCAGTTGTGGCACAAATGATGTAATCGTGACCATGCGTTGCATCCTGGGAAGGTTACCTCGAGAGATCTCAGGGAAAGGTTTTTTTCTCCCCTGAGATGATGTGCATGGTCACATGTCCTAGTCACAAGTGCCAGAGTTCCAGGAAGTAAAGAGAGATTTAGTAACCTGCCCTTAGTTTAAATGGCCACTGTTAGAAGACTGGGGAAGAAAATACAGGTATTCCTCACTTAACGACCGAGTTCCGTTCCTACGACCAGGTCGTTAAACGAATTGGTCGTTAAGTGAGGAACTCTATACAGTACTGTACTGCATTAGTACAGTACTGTATAGCGTTGCCGATGTACAGTACTGAACAGTGTACTGTACATCGGGCAATGAAAATACTCACGGGGACGCGCTGTGAAGAACGGAGGACGTCACTTCCCCCGGCGACACGTCGCACTGGCGCTGACGCGCGAGGTCGGAGGTCGGTCGGAGGACGGTCGTAAGTGCGAGTGGTCGCAAAACAGGTAAGTCGTTAAGCGAGGAGTATCTGTAAAAATAAGGTATGCAAAAAATACAAAGCCGGAAATTTTTTAGAATTATCTGCTTGTAGATTCTCATTATTAAACATTTCTAAAGGTGCCTTTGTTGTTATTTTAAAGCTATGGGTAAAGTTCCTCTTGAACCCCTCTTTCAGAACCTATCCCTTAACACATAACCCCCTAGTGCTGTTTCAGACAGCTTGTCTATAACTGGGCATATTTGTTTTAGAGCAACAACTGTAAAGTACGAATGAATCCATATTTTTCTCAATCATTTTTCTAGATATTCCGTCTGTTTTGGCTGGTCTAGCATTCAACCCTGACGAAGGTTATGGGAACTTTGTAGTTCACTGGCTCAATAACAAGGAATTGCATTTTACATCATCCACTGAAGTATTTATTCAGCATTTGAAAACTATTGTGGAGCAGCAGTTGGACAATGGCGATGATGAGGAAGATGAAGACGGTTTACAAATGAAGTTGGATAATGGTTAGTTTATCATCCTGCTTCTCCTGTAAACACAAATGCTGCTGAGCTGTTTTGGATAAGGACATAGCAAAATCATTTTCAGAATCCTCTGGTTAAAGGTTTATGCATTGCTGATTATTGTGTGCTGTCTGTCATATTTATTATTAACTCATTTAACCACTTGCTGACCTAGTGTTTACACCCCCTTCCTGGCCAGGCCATTTTTCAGTATTCAGCGCTGCGGTACTTTGACTGACATTTATTCCGTCATGCAACGCTGTACTGAAATTAGTTTTATACCATTTTTTTGGGACAGATAGAGCTTTCTTTTGGTGGTATTTAATCACCACTGGGGGTTTTATTTTTTACTATATTAAGGAAAAATTACTGAATGTTGGGAAAAAAAGTATTTTTTTACATTGTTATAATACATTTATTATCCAATTTTTTGGTAAAATATATAAGACGGGGGTCACATCGGGTAAATAGACACCAAACCTGTCAAGCCTTAAAATTGCGCGCACCCGCGAAATTGCAAAAATCTACCATACCCAAATTGACCATAGGCGACGCTTTAAAAGCTTTTACCGCTCATCAGTTTAGTGTTTATCTGTGATTGATGGCCCTACAGACCGGCACCTTATACAATCGATACGCCGGCTCTATAGCCGGCGGATCGCTTGTATGTAAACAGGCATTGCTGCCTGTTTTTACATTTTGTCAGTTACCGCTCGCGGCCGGCCATTTAATTACAACGGCCGGGAGGCGGTTAAACAACATATCCATGCATATTTCCTCTAGCTGTCAGATATATCTACAAAAATTTTAATGTTTGGTTTGAATGTGTGGCCAATAATGAAGAGCCTGGGCTTGGTGTGAACCCACTTCGGCTGAATTCTCTTAAGCCCCCTCAAAACTGTAGACAGCGCCCCCTTTCCAGCCCAATCAGTAGCGGCAGTTGTGGCCTTAAGCATTCCTTGCCCTATTGTGACATATAGTTGCTATGTGGGGAATGTGGCTGCAACAACTGATTGGGCCGAGATTCTGGTGTACTGGGTTCGCACCAAGCCCAGAATCATCACTAGTAGCCACCTCTCCTGTCTCATTTCATCTTATAGCTAAGCAGGGCTAAAGCAGGCACAAAGCTCAGTTTATGTGATCAGTAATATCTTTCCTACCTTTGCTGCTGCATACAAAGTTATCATGTAGAGCATTTGAAAAGTAGATCTATGTATGCTTTCGTTTGTGAAAATGGATACTGGTGAGCTGCTTATTTCTGTACCAATTCCACTCTCAATCCCAAGGAACATATGTAAAAGATTAGAGTTAATTGAGTATGTTTATGAATTTAACAGCTGCTCATTTTATAGAGCTGTACTGCATTTTAATTGCACTGGAGTACTCCTTTTACTCACAGGTCATAAATTTTTAATACAAAACATGCTACTTTTGTCTGCGTGTTTATTAACCTGTAAATCATAGCTTGTGCCTTATGCTTTGATTTGTTCTAGGTGAGCCAGAGGGCGGAGGATCTTTAACTGGTTCTCCTGAACATGAAGACGCAGAAAAAGATATGAGTACTAAAGCTTCATCACCTGGTTCCACCTTGCCACTACCAACAGTGTTATTGGACCGTAAAATTGAATCCCTTCTCACCGAATGGAACAAGAACGCAGATATGCTTTTCACCATTCACCCTGTGGATGGCACTTTTCTGTTGTGGCATGTGAACTACTTGGATGAGTACAATCCAGGAATCTTTAGACAAGTTCAGGTATTTATTTTAGTAATCTTACATTTAGAAAGTACCGTGGTTTTCTTCAGTGTTATTTTTTAAATACATTACATTTACAGAGATTGCAGTTTTTGCAAATGCCACAGCTTGCATAAAGATATGTGACTCCTATGTTGTAGCCCTGATAGCCTTTGGCAAAATCTCAGATGCAGACTTTCTACTCCTTTTCTGACAGGGACAACAGTATGCTTTTGTGACGTGAGGTCCGTAGTCCTGCCACAACAAATAAATGGGTGTATTACAGCCCAATAGTGCTGCATATGTCTGATTTTATCTTATGACAGTGAGATGAAGGGAAATCATAACGATTAGAAGACCGTAATAAACATTGTTCCGCTTTAATAGTAATGAAGGATGTAAGCCAGTAAAGCTACCAGGTCTACCTGGTGAACATACCATCTGAGGAAAGATTATGGCATTAACATTGGGAGACTGTGCTTGCTTGTTCTTATTAAGAAGGGAGTGCTTAGCAGATATCTTGAGCCAGAAATTAAACCAACCTACCTGGCTCTCTTTGCTAGAAAGCTTGGACATAGGATTGTTAGGGTCTGGTCATACTTGCAGACCATTTGGATCAAGATCTTAATTGAAGCCCCCACGATATACAGGAAACAAGTGTCAGGATCCAGAGCACCTCCAGGTGGCGCTGGAGCCAGTACCTGCAGTTCCTGTGCTCGCCTGCAGGTGTCTCCAGGAAGCCAGGAACTGTCAGGTATCAGACCACCACTGGGTTTACCTGGCTTGTATACCCTGTTTGTATTTCCTGGGTTATCGTTTGATACTTGTGGGGGTTGGTGGGGTTGTTGTGTTTTTGTGTTGCTGTTTAATAAACTGTGTGCCTATAACCTTATCTAGTGTGGTTATACTAATTTGGTCATCCTGCGTGGGTACCTGCATGCACTGTGGGGACACCCGCGCACGCTAGATAGTGACTCGGAATAGTAAGACTCCACCTATGATCAAAACAAATATCAATTTAGGGTGCACTGGCTGTTTAAGAAACATACTGCATAGATACAAAAAAACATGAGCAATTCAAACTAACCATATGATTGATGGAAATCCCACAAGCACACTCTGTAGGTTGCCTTATGTGAGGAACAGCCTCATTGGCCAGTAGTGAAGATCAGAATGTCAGATCCAACTCTAAATCAATTGGGCATGCGGTCTTCAGTAAACCTTTAACCTCTGCGGATGCATTTCATCATCATATGCTCTAAATGAATTGTCCAGATGATTGAGATTGTTATACTTGGTGGTTGAATGGTTACATTTCGCAAAATGCCTGCCCTGTTTTAAAAGCTAGAAGTGCAGCTGCAAAATGCAAATACATATGGGTTATCCTATCACAAAAACTGCATATGTGCCATTGACACTAGGAATGCACCGATACCGGTATTTCAGTATTGAGTACCGATATTCGTTTTTGCGCTACTCGCTAATACCGAGTACCGGAAGTCCCATTCAGGAAGCCAGGTGATGTGTAATGACTCGCCACCTGGCTTCCTAATTAGCTGGGAAGCCGGGCAGCGTGTAAAGACTCGCCACCCGGCTTCTCGATTAGCAGGGAAGCCGTCCCCATGCTTCTTGTCACTAGGTGACGGGAATGCATGGAGCCGGTTTTCTGGCAATCAGGAAGCCTGGTGCTGTGTAATGACGCGGTGCCCAGCTTCCTGTTTGGCCGGAAAGCCGGCTCCATGCTCCCTCGTGATGAGGGAGCATGAAGCCGGCCTCCTAACCAATTAGAAAGCCGGGCGCTGCGTCATTACACGGCGCCTGGCTTCCTGATTGGCTGGGAAGCCGGCCCCATGCTCTCTCGTCACAAGCTGGCTTCATGACCAATCAGGAAGATGGGCAGCGTGTAATGACGCGCTGCTAGGCTTCCTGATACCGGAAGTATCGGGCTAGGCACCGGAGCATTTGGGCAAGTATGAGTACTCGCCCAAATACTCGGTATTGGTGCATCCCTAATTAACACGATATATAAAATGTTTTATTTGATTGCATTACAAATGTTTACAGACTGACCCCTGGTATCATACTCTTTGTGTTGTGTATAGTACAACAAACATACTTTTTGCGTCATATATTAGGTGTATTGTACACATGCAGTACTCAGGAAGAGAATTTACAAATATAAGCCTTCCTGAGATGTGAATGTTTTTGGTTCCTTGCTGGTTTTTTAAGTATTCTTTATATTACCTACTTGGACTCCACAGTAGGTATAACACCGCTGTTGGCTCTCCCTGAAGCAAAAATATTGCTGAAAGCTTTGTTTGTTTGCACTGCATTTGTCTTGCGGTGTTTACCAAGGCATATATTGGAATGGAGTATCTGATGCAAGTGAACTGTGGCCTTTGTGCTCTGTATTCTGTGTGCACCCATCACTGATTCGGCTTCCCTCACTTGTACTTTGAGGCTGTTCTAATGCTTGTGTTTCCCTAGTGCAGAGTAATGGGGTCGGGGGCGTTTTATTCACAGAGAGAAGAAAACAGATTTGCTCAAGGGCCTCCTGGCATTTACATGCTGCTGTGCACAGCTTGGAAGAATAACAAACCAACATGGGCTTGCTATCTAAAAATAAGTTTTGTAATTCTTTTACAGCTATTTAGAGAAATGAATATCTAATACGGACGAGCCCACATAGTAGATTCAAGTGTTAAAGTTTAGATTTCGGCTAGTGCAGTATTTTTGTCGTCCACTTTTATTTCCAGTCTGTTAATGGTCATAGTCTCTGATGGCAACAATTGCTGGGTTGTTTTAAATGCCACGACTCGGATATTCCTAGTGATAGCAAACACAATGCTGATATCATGGACATAATAGGCACATGGCTCCATGAGGGATCAAGCTTCCATAACCTCAGAAGCTGAAGAATCATCCCAAAGCTACAAATATTATTTCTTCTAAAGACAGTCACATAGCTGAAAGTCACATAACTGTCACATAACTGGGGAATCGTCCAGTACATATGATTAAATTTATATGTAAATCCAATCACTAAAATCTCATGTAGGCGTAACATGGTACTGCAATTTCAAAAGCCATTGTCAGTCTTTTTAAACCTTCAGTTTTCATTAAAATAGTTGTAGGGTGTCAACCCTGTCCCTGTTTACCAAGAAACCTGCCCTGAGAAAAGCCATGCAGCTGATGCTAGAGTAAGTGCGGATAGGAAGTGGCTGTAAATGATTGGAGGAGACCAGCAGTACTGAGACGCAGAAAAGGATCAAAAAAAAAAAGTTTAAGCAAATATTTAATTTAACAAAATTTGTATATGATGCACAGGGGGGAATTTATCAAAACTGGAGCAGACAAAATCTGTAATAGATGTGCATGGCAACCAATCAGATCCTCTCTTTCAGTTTAAAATCTTAACTGAGCAAACTGAGAGAGAAGCTGATTGGTTGCCATGCACAGATGCTCCAGAATTTGTCTGCTCCAGTTTTGATAAATTCCCCTCTAAAGTAATAAGCTTCCCTCTGTCTACCTTTAGCCCTGGTTCACACCTAGGCAGCACCGGTTTTCCATGTTTGTGCACGCGTTAGCAGCATGCGGTTATTTGCGCGTTGTGCACATTTGTATGCGCATTTTAACACGCGTACTTGAAGAAGCGCGTTTTGATTGGCAGCTCATAAACCATTGTGGGCAATGGAAGAACGCGTGTGAAAACGCTCACGAAAATGTGCAACATGCTTCTGCTGCGCGTTTTTGGGCATTTCCAATGAAGTCTATGGGGCAAAAATGCGCTTTTAACTGCCCAAAGAAGCTCCTGTGTCCTTTTCAGGCAACTGGCGTTTTCCTGCTCAGGTGTGAACCAGGGCCATTGAAAATCATGGGATTTCTTGTGTTGGCCAGTTAAAAGCGTTTTTCAAACTGCTCAAAAACTCCCAGGTGGGAACCAGGGCTTAGTCTGAAGTGTATGCTATCCACTGCAGTCAGATTCCAGAGAGCTGCAGAGTGGTGATGGAGGGCGCTTTCTGATTCCTTGACGTTCCTGTGCATCTCACTACATTTTTCACGAGTCAGATTTAAACATTCTGAGCAGGTTGTGAAAGATTTCTAAGCAATGGCATTTTGATATATCAGGCTTTTATTATGCGAGAATCATCAAGGAGCCTACAGTGGGTTAGGGAATACCTCCCCTTCAGTATTTAAATTTTTACAGGGGTGTACCTTTCATATCCATATCTCTGTGCCGGTTAAAATATACATGTTGCCAACCTTGTGCCAGTGTTGTTACTAAGTAGCTCTCTCAGAAGTACCACCATCTATGACACGTTTTACTGGATGTCACTTGTTTGTTTTTAAAATTGTAGCTGTTTTACTTCACATAATATATATTAAGGTAGCCAGTCAAGGAACACATTCTAGGTATTTTACATATGTATTGTGTCACATTTCTTTTCCAGGTTTCCTTTTCTTCACGAATTCCTGTCGCTTTTCCATCAGGGGACGCCAGCTCTCTTAGCAAAAACATAATGATGTATGCTTGTACTACCTCTGCTAAGGACGCTTCTACTCTACTGCAACAGAAGATGACAGCAAGTGACCTAAGTTTAAATATATCCAAACCGCTTCCAAATAGCAGTGTGAGAGCTTCAACTGTTATGATGGTCTCCAAGCATATCGATGGCTCATTGAATCAGTGGGCAGTTACATTTGCTGATAGATCTGCTTTTTCTTCAGTACTCACTGTGTCACACAAGTTCCGATATTGCGGTCACAGATTCCATCTCAATGACTTGGCTTGTCATTCTGTGCTGCCCTTGATTTTAACTTCCTCTCATCACAATGTGCTGGTGACGCCTGACTCCGAGTTCAATCCCTGGGATGTGGATAGAAGTAGTAAAGTAACAGATCCTGTTAAGAATTTAAAAGGTTTCCCTAGGCAACATTTTGGAAATGCAGCAACTCAGACATTCCATGACCCTAATGCAATTTATAGCGAGCTAATATTATGGCGCGTTGATCCAATTGGACCCTTATCGTACAGTGGAGGAGTCTCCGAACTAGCACGCATAAACTCTCTTCGCACTGCTGCCTTCTGCAATGTGGCCTGGCTTCCAACACTTATTCCAAGTTATTGTCTAGGTGTGTGTCTTAAATGTGCAATGTGATATTTTTTGTAGCTATTTCAGGTAGCCATTTCCCTGAATGTGAGATCCTATTAAAGGGGAACTGTAGTATGTATGTATGTAAGCGTAAGCATCGTTAGGGTTTACATACACTTCAGCTATCTTAAAATGGAACGCAATTCCCTCTTTGAAAAGTTGCTATGGCCAACTGTTTTTTTTTGTTAGCAAAAGAGATAAGTCCTCCATGCTCCTAGCAATTTTTCTTTAATAACTTGCGCTGTTCAGCATACATCCCGGCTCATTCTTGGCATGTCGAGGATAAAGTTGGGTGCACTAGGATGATGTATGCAGAAGTTACATCATCACTGTCAATCGCAATTGGTACCTGAAAAACCAGCAGAGAAGGCAGTGGCCTACAGAGCGGTGATTGTAGCTCTGACTTGTCACCGCTAGAGGAGGGTGCACCAACAGGTAAGTGTTCCATAATGTGCTAGTATGCAAAGCATGGAACTTTTAAAGAAGAACTCCAGTAATTGTTAACATCAACCCTTACAGTGGGCCAACACCCTCACTGCAAGGGTTAAATGCTCATTTTAGTCTAGGGGCTAAAATAAAGAAGATATACTCACCTCCCCCCCCGGGCTCTGGCGGTCTAAGGACCTGTGATGTCATAACATCTAATGCGGCTGCATTAGACGTGAGTACGCCAAGGAACATTCCAATGCCAGGGCGGAGGGGCATAGAGGTGAATATTTCTTTATTTCAGCCCCTAGACCACAGCCAGCAGTTGGAGGTAATCCACTGCAAGGGTTAATTTTTACATTTCCTGGCATTCTTTTTTAACTATGTACACTTTTCTTTCAGAGCAGTGACATGTATTTTTGTAAGCACTCCAGCTCCTGTCCTTTCCAGTCTTATGCTGACATGTCACTGATCTATGGTGATCCTGGCTTTGCGTCCTCCTTGTTGCGGCACTGCCTGCTGTCCAAATGTTAATTTCTGCCAAGTTCACGCAGTGCTTAATTTTTTTGCACAGAGAGAAAAAACAAAAAAACTGCCCTGTCCCCACAATGGTAGTCAGAGCAAATTACCATTTTCCATTCTTTCCTATCCCCTGTCAGTTTATTTTTTAATGATTTCCCTTCACTTACCATCCAAAAAAGTGAGAGCAAATCTCTACAAAGTGAGGGGAATTTCCATCTCAGACAGTTTTTTTTCCACCAGGCTGAACGAAAAAAACAGAACAGATTCCTCCAACAAACACAGCGGGATGGACGAATCCCCCGCTGTGTTCGTTGTATACTGACAGCGTCTGCCTGTTCGGCCAAGAACTTTCAAACCTACTCCTTTGATCAGCTGATTGAGGGATGCCAGGCGGAGATCCCACCTCTTATTCTGGTGACAACAATTACAATTTGAATTTCCCATCACTATTTGTCTTGGGGACAATGGTCACCAGGATAAATAGCAAGTCCATCCAGTGAGGACACGTACAGAAATAAAAAATTGAAAGCAGTTCTAACCTTTCCCCACACCATCTACAAATAAAAAAAAAATCAAACGTTTGGGGCTATAGATTCACTAGAACAGGGGTCTCAAACTCAATTCACTTCAAAATTAAATTTAACTACATACACAGTGCGTTCCAGTGCAGTTAGCTGCTGGAACGCACTGTATTGCATCCCAGCGGCTTCCAGCATTCAGGAGGGGCGTGACGGTACATTGAAGTTGGGATGCGATGCAGTGCATTCCAGCAGCGAATCGTGCTGGAATGCACTGTATATGGTGTGACCAAGCCCTTAATGTCTGTGTGTGTTCATATCCCTAATGTGCCGTTTACATGCAGCAGCTGTCATGTGATTATACAGTATGTGGTTAGGAATCAATCACTATCCCTGGACGCATTGATCGTGCATCCAGGGAGAGTGATTGCTTTATAACTACCGTACATGTAGTGATATCACATAAATATAGTCTGTTTTTGATTTTGAAACCTGGACAAAATTATAGAAACCTGTTGCTTGGGGTCCCTCTCATACATACATAATCCTTCTAGAAATAATACCCTATAAATGTTAGTGTTAGCACAGTATCAGCATAAAAATGAATATCCAGTGATTCAGAAAGCTGCAGTCTGCCAAGCATTTAAAATAGCAGCATGTTGAGAGTTGTTTGTCTGTGGGCTGTTGGAGGTAGGAGATATTCATTTTCTTTTTCTCGTAATCAGTCTTCTAAATAATGCAGAGGTATCATTTCTGTAGTCAGTTTCCATCACTGAGATTTTGTCATTGTTTCCTATCATTTTGTTTTTTAGGCACATACTGTAATTCTGCCAGTGCTTGCTTCGTAGCCTCTGATGGGTCCAATCTAAGGTTATACCAAGCGGTGGTCGATGCCAGAAAGCTATTGGATGAGCTTTCAGATCCCGAGTCTTCTGTAAGTTTTTTTTTTTTTTCCAGATGCTTATGATCTATTTCTGTTCAGTTTTTAATACTGTGCTGTTTTGTTCCAGCGTGTACTTTTTCTATGAATATCAAGTATCTGCTGCTGATCAAATGATACAAACCTCAGAAAAAAAAGTAATTGGTATGGTGAAGTAAATCTGTGATTAGGAATGGCTATACAAACCCGATTCTGTAATACAGTAGTCACCTGATGGTGCTGGTCATTAACCAGTTTGTCAAAGTTTAGCATTAGCACTGAGCCACAGAGAACATGGAATTATTGGTCAGTGTTTAGGCAACTAAGTGACCTAGTGAGAGATGTCTGTGTCACATTGATCATTCCCAGGAGGGCATGTCTGAACTCAGCAATTTTGTAGCTCCCATAGGGGTTGTGTTAAAAGGCAAAAGCAGCATGGTTTCAGGTGCATTCCGCTTGTATTTAAAATCAGTTTGAGATTCTTCTGAGATCATTTGGAGTTCCATCACAGGTTCTTCCGACCTGCTCATGACCTTCTAAGCTGCATCAAGCCTTTTTAATCTGCTTTTGCATTGTCTATGACCTGTGTTTTGGGAAAGCAGTTCAGGCGTAAATAGATGCTGTGTATACACTGAGTGGCCAGATTATTATGACCACCCCATCAGTACTTCGTTGGGCCACGACATGACTTCGTTGGGCCGCCTCGTGACTCCACGAGATGTTGAAAGGTGATGCGAGGAATCTGACACTGCACTGTTGTCCTTCTGTTGTCTTGCCACTCTCCATTCTGCCCTAACATTGACTAGTCGCTGACGGCCACAATTCGCACGTTCACACCCAGATTTCCGGCTGACAGTCCAGTCTTTAAACACTTTAACAATGACCCCCTCTTGAACATTTAACGAATTCTGCTGTATTGCTGATACTCGCTCCATGGCTCCGAGCGCCAACAATCATCCCACGTACAAAGGCTGTTAAATCGCGTTGTTTACCCATATCTCCAGAAAAAAATCACTTCTTCAGTCATGGTAAACAACCTGCTTCCCTATTTATAATGGTTGGGCTCTCTAGCAACTTCAGCGCGAAATTATAGCTAATTATTGCTAATTTGCCTACAAACGTCAGGTGGTCATAATAATCTGGCCACTCAGTGTACAAGTCCATATTATGCATTCATAAAACAATTGCATCTTCCACATATCTGAGTGATATCCAGGCAGCAAGTACTCCACACACATCCTGATTTATGACCAAATAAGGCCCTATTCATACCTGAGTGTACCAAGAACGCACAGCGCTTTTATTGCGTGTTTGTGCGTGTTTTTTTAGATTCCTGCGTTTACCACACGTCCCCGTTTATTTCAATGGGGTCATGAGTGTGCGACAATCCCAGGAAACGACATGGTTGTTTTTTTCCTGGTCGTTTGCACGTTTTAATGCACGCAAATGCGGAGAAGGAACGCTTGTCTTCCTGACCGTGATTGGGGTACCATTAATGGTAATGTCACAGCAAGCGTGTTTTGCATTTTTGACACATGTTGTGAACGTGTGTCAGAACACGCATTTTTTGCACATTTGACACGCGTATATGAAACACTCAGGAGTGAATGGGGCCTAATGTATGCAAGTGTATGGACATCTGAAAGTCTTGGTTGTTGAAGGAAACCTCCAGAGTCTTTTTTTTTTTTTTTAATCTTTTGTGGCTAATTTAGTATAACTAAAAGAGAAGGTTGCCTTGAGAATGATCTTTGTTGTACAGTTCTGATAATAACACTGTATTACTTTTTACACTTTAGAAACTCATTGGGGAAGTCTTTAATATTGTCAGCCAACAGTCTACTGCTCGCCCTGGCTGTATCATCGAGCTTGATGCTATAACAAACAAGGTATGGCAATCTGTAGTAGTTTAGGCCAAACGCGTTCCAGGAGCAGAGCAGTTACAGACCGGAGCAAAACTGCGTCCAATGTATTCCAATTGTATTTTTTAGCTCCAGTTCACATCGCAGCGTTCCGTTCCAGAGCAGGTAAAAAAACTGCAGCAGTCCCTATTTTACCTGCTCTGGAATGCATGCAAACTCATCAAAAACGCATGCAAACGCCCTGGAACACACTGAAAGCCCATTTTAAACTATATTTTTAACCAAAAGCGGCCCGGAACGCATCAAAAACGTGGCACAACCCACTGCACTGCGTGTGCCGAAACTCATGCAGATCTGGTCTGCATTTGGTGTGAACAAGGCCTTGGTCATTGCAGTGAGGAAAGTGGTTTGCTAATAATAAATCCTCATAATGGCTTTTGATGATTGTGTTCATAGCCTAAAGAGATTAGTTTTCTGTCCTTTTTTTAAGAGAGATTTCCTAATGACACACTGTCAAATTGATTGAAATAAGAACGGTTTATGTAACTTTCCAACAACCAGTCAGTGTACTTTATACTTCCTAACCAAATTTGGACTGAGGATAAGAGATATACTCCAAAAATTACATTTAGAGATGTTAGACATCTCTTACACCCATGGATCTCCCAAGTGTATTCGCTATGCAGCCTGGTCCTGCTCTGTGTTGACAGGCCCTTGTCTAACTGGTCAGTGTAACAGTATTGTTACAGTATGTTGTAGTAGCTTTCTGAGCGTATCAAGCTCTTGTCCTCTGATCTGCTTTCATTTCAGCGCAATCAAACTCAAGATTGTAAAAGAAAAGTTCATCTCTGTTAAGACTAATTGTTCCTGGATAACTGCTTCCTCTTTTCTTTCTTTAGCAAATATGTATTTATTTTACTGGGCTTCTCTCCTTTTGTCAGTCTTGTGTTTATCTTGCAGGCCAACCAGTTGGCATTGTCACCTAACTGATGCTTCTAATTTATAGTACAGACTTTGTTATCTTAAACACTAAACATTTATTAATGAAGGTGTTGAAAGTGCTTATATCATACTTTTAGTCTGTACATTTATTGTTATGTATGTATCTATGTCACAGCAGCACATTGGAAATAGGTCTCATAGCTCTGTGGCAAACAAGTGATGCATATGTCAACTAAAATGTCATACTTGCACTGTAGTGTAGCTCTACTACATGAATACAGCTTTTTTTATAGTCAGAAAACATCCCTCCCGTTTAACCTCTTTAGTACAGGAGCAGTTTTGTCATTTTTGCACACGCATACTGCAATCTGGATTTTTGGATAGAGTATTACTTTTAAACCCCAAACAGGCAACCATGATCTTGATATAACTACTTCAAGACCAGGGTGTGTGTGTACACTGTGTGTGTACAGTGGTTCTGAAGTAGTTAAAGTCCTTGTAGCTTAGTGGTACACTAATACATTGCTACCCTGACACCATTGGTTACCTCTGCTATAACGTGTGTCTGTAGATGGATTCTTAAGTACAGTTTCAGTATTCACGTCTGAAGCATTTCTTTGTATTCTTAGTGTGGATCAAGGACACAGCTGCTTCATGTTTTTCAAGAAGACTTCATTTTAGGACACAAGCCACATAAAGTTGAATTAAAAGCAAAGGAAACTGAGGTTTTCTTCCAACCATCTCAAGGTATGAACGCAGCAAAACAACAACCGTAAAACAGAATACAGGGTTTTTCAAACATTTTATTGCTGAAATAAAAAGAGAGCGTTGCTGTCAGCCGAGTTTAGGGCTGATGTCATCTCTGAAAACTAGTATTTTATATTTGTGTCAGATTAATCATCTTTATTAAAAAGAAAAACATATTTCTCTGAAAAGAATAACAAGATTTACACACAAACCATTTATCCCTCATTCGCACTGTAATCGGCCCGCACGTACAGCTCCGTGCGATGTGCAGGGCTGCACCGAGCAGCTCCTGGGAAGGACAGGTGGTGCGTGTGATTAGTACGCAACCCCTGTCCTTCTCTATAGGAGTATGCAGCCGTACGCTCACCCGCCCTGCACGTCGGTGCGGGTGAGCGTACTCGTACGCTGACAGGATGGATCCCGTCTGCGTCCGAGCCAGGAAACACACACCCCTACGGACCTGCAATTGAGGTGAGCGTAGGGGGGCGTACGGCTGCGTAGTCCCATAGAGAAGGACGGGGGCTGCGTACTAATCACACGCAGCACCTGTCCTTCCCGGGAGCTGCTCGGTACGGCCCTGCACGGAGCTGTATTTGCTGGCTGATTCCAGTGTGAATGAGGGCTTAGGCTCTGTGCTATCAACATCCAACATGCAATAGCCTGCTTTATACTGAGTTTTGGGCCACCAGAGGACATTAGTATATGTCCTCCTGTGACTCTGAAGAGAACTATGGCCAAAAAAGGTTGGCCCATAGTTCTCTTTCAAAGGTTGATGCCACTTAAAGTTGTTTTAATATGCACATTATTTAGATAAATCAGCAACCAGCTTCCCAAACCACACCCCAATCGTTGATGATGCAATAGCATGCTTTTCTCCCAGAAATTTGCCTCTGCCCTCTTCTCCTTTTTTTTGTAAAGTCATATTTGTGACGAGGTAACCTTTTTCTAGAATATCCACCTGGAGACACCCAGCCACTCTAGGGGGTAAAGGTTAATGAGATGGATTTGAAAACAAAATTAGTAAGATAAGCCTACACTGCAAAGTCTCTGTCTCTGTCTCTGTCTCTGTCTCTCTCTCTCTCTCTCTCTCTCTCTATCTCTCTCTGTGTCTCTCTCTCTCTCTCTCTCTCTCTCTCTCTCTCTCTCT
>NW_017308383.1:0-245 GCF_000935625.1 Nanorana parkeri | reverse complement strand
TCTCTCTCTCTGTCTCTCTCTCTCTCTCTCTCTCTCTCTCTCTCTCTGTCTCTCTCTCTCTCTCTCTCTCTCTCTCTCTCTGTCTCTCTCTCTGTCTCTCTCTCTGTCTCTCTCTCTGTCTCTGTCTCTCTCTCTCTGTCTATCTCTCTCTGTCTATCTCTCTCTCTGTCTATCTCTCTCTCTGTCTTTCTCTCTCTCTGTCTTTCTCTCTCTCTGTCTATCTCTCTCTCTGTCTATCTCTCTCT